>NW_027636007.1:0-119266 GCF_903797595.1 Erithacus rubecula | reverse complement strand
CCTCTATCATGGAGCTAGAAGAAGCCCCCATGGTGGGTGGGCGAGTTGGAGGGATGACCCCAACCGCAAGAGCACTCGAACGATAACAATAACACTCTGAACCAAGAGAGGACAGGAAGGACTATCACCCTTATAACATACGTATGTCGAATTGCCCACCCTTGTTGGGGAGAGAGCCCTAGCCATGCTAAATGTAAGGGTGATAAATTTATTATAAGGGCCACTGTTGCACACCCGCCATTGCCTATCAAACTAACTTGGAAAAGAATCGATCTGGTATGGGTGGCTCAGTGGCCCTTATCCAAACCTCGAATGACTGATCTCCTTGAGCTAGTTAGCTGTGAGCTACACAAGAATCATACAGAACACTCCACGAGCCCATGGAACACCCCAATCTTCGTAATACCTAAACAGTCCAGTGAAGGCTTTCGTCTCCTGCACGACCTGCGGAAAGTGAACAAGAAAATCCAGCCGATGGGCCCAGTACAAACTTTGCTGCCCATGAACTCGATGATACCGAGAGGACAACGCTGCACAGTGCTCAACATCAAAGACTGCTTCTTTTCTATTCCCCTTCACAAAGATGACAAGGAGCTGTTTGCCTTTTCCATCGTCTTTCCAAACAGCCAGTGGCCGAACCTACACTTTCATTGGAAAATGTTACCCCAAGAAATGATCAACTCCCCTACCATCTGCCAGATCGCAGTAGACGGAGCTCTAGCTCCAGTCTGGCAGAGCAATCCGGCTATGACCATCATGCAGTACATGGATGACATCCTGGTCGCTGCACCATCAACAAGCCAAGTGGACCAGCTGGTGTCAACCATCTCCAAGACCTTAAAGACAAACGGCTTCGAAATAGCAAGTGCAAAAATAAAAAAGGGACCGTGCGTGACCTTCCTAGGAGTGGGAATCACAAGCTCCTACGTAACCCCTCCCCAGATAAAAATCCACCGAGATATCAAGATGCTCCATTGTTGCAGCCCCTTAGGAATGAGACTCAGACACCGAGATCCTTTTGCTGCAAGAGTCCACTTTATTGTCTTAACTATCTCTTTTTATACATTAGTGCATAAGGGATACCTTTTCTAACATGCAATCTGATTGCTTACAATGTTTTCCTTTCTATAAAAGCTACTTGTTAATAGGTACATCTAGGATAACATAAATCAAATAAAGCTATTGCAAAATCATCTCTTTGAAGTAGTTCTACGATAGTCAAAACAGGATCTTGTCTCTCCAGATGTGCTTTCCTAAATCCTTGAGCAGTCACTGTAAATGCTTTATGACTTTGTTTTCCTTCTCTGAACAGTCACAAGGACACCATGACCTATGTTTTGCCTTTTCATTGTCCTGGTGTCTTGTGATACACTGAGGCGAGTGTCAGAGCTGCAGCTAGGCTCCCAACATCTCCCCCTCTCTTTTCAAAGACAGTGTCTGCAATTCGTCTTATTTGAAAAGAAAAACATCGGATGAGACAAGGTCCCATAACAATAAGTATAATGATTGTTAGTATAACGACTATAACTCCTTTGATAATGTCATTAAGCCAAGCTGAAATACCAAAAGAAAGCAACCAATCATCAAACGGGTTATGGTTTACAGTAATCTTTGATGTATGATCTTGTAGCCATTGAAGTTGCTCATGTATGGAAGCGCTGTGATCAGACAGATTGAAACAACACATTCCTTCAAATTCTTCACATCCCTGACTTTGTGTTAATAGCAAATAGTCTATGGCAGCTCTGTTTTGCAGCACTGCTTGTCGTAAGCTATTAGTGTCTTGGGCCATTTGAGTATCTATAGAAGTGATGACATTAGATTGCTTTACTTCCCAACAAGCAAGATGCTGAATCTGAGTTAAGGCTTGGGCACTTGCTACAAAAGGAACCATGGAAGCAAATATTCTGGCAGTCCGGCTCCAAAGTTCTACCTCATCGTCACAGTCTGGTGCCAACTGCATAGCTTCTCTTTTGGTACGAGTGTTGTTTAGAGTTCTGATGAGGCCTTGTGTAGGTGTAAGTAAAGAAAATTGGACCAAGTAACATGGTCCTCCCATAGCATAACGAGGAATACCTTGCCATGCCCTGTCACTGCAAATAAGATAAACATCAGAAGGTAGAGAGAGGGGCTTGGAAATGTCCAGATGGATTTGCCCCACACCCCATCCATAAGGTGAAGAGCCACAATATTCAGAAACATTATAATTTCGATTGGGTGTTACCCAATTTTGCCTTTTTTGTTCGTTTGTTGTCCAGGAAAAACGGCCAAAATAAACACAACCGCTATGATTTAACGATCGACTATCCAAAAGGTTGAATTCTTGTGGATCCCAAGGTAATGTCTGGTTAAGTGTACTTATGTATTTCACAGTGCAGTAACTAGCATTGCCTGTGACACAGCTAGAGGCAAGTCTAGATACTGAAAAAGGAGATCCGATCAAGCATGTTCTAAATGGGTCTGCTGCGACTTTGAGGTGCAGGCAAAAGTCTTTAACATTGGTTTTATCAGCCCAGGCCAACCAGAAATTGTTGTGTGGAAATGACACAGCTTGTTCAGTTGACATGGCTACGAGATTGCACACACCAAGGCATAACTTCAGCAAATTCAAATTCATCTTTATAATGTTTCCCACAATCAATAAGATACTTAGATTTTAAAACCTTTGTTTGGTTAAGTGTTAATAAAACCTCTATAGGTCGAGCTAAATGCCAAGCATATAAAGCTAATTCGCATTCTTCTATACTTTCAAATAAGGCATATGCTGAAGCATAATCATGTCTCGTTTTAAGCCATCTATTTAAAGGAAGCAAAGGATCATCAAATAACACATTAGTATTATACAAGCAAAAGGAACAACCTTCAAAAGCAGTATGTATATTATGAGAAGTAAATATATTGCCACACCTTCCACAAGCAAATTGGCCCTCAATCCAAATGGAACATTCACACTCTGGTGAACAAATTTTGGATACTCGCGAGGAGTGTAAGTCCCAGATAAGATTCACAATAGTTTGAGAAAAAGGAATGTCAGGAATGTAAGATTTCTCAATGCTCAGTTCTTTGGCTATCAACACTTTGATCCATCGAATCCTGTTTTTCCACCTCTTCAGTCTGGTCTGATACCGTTGCTTCATCTCCTCCGGCGTCTCCCAATGCTGCAGGTGCTGCAGGGTCACTGTCACGCAACCACGGCTTCACCCACTTTGCAGGAATCCACTTCGACTTATCTTCTGTCAATACACAAGCATATCCCCGCCCCCAATAAGTAACTTGACTGGACCTTCCCATTTTTGTATGACTGGATCCCACAAGGATACAAATACCCGATCAAATCATTTGTCATGTTGCGAAAAAATGAGCATCTATTGGTCTCATAGGAGACATTCCATGTGGTTGAGAAATCCATAGTTTCCAATTATGTACATACAAAGCTTTAGAAACAATTTCAGAAGGGGAGAGGAGGATCTCCCCCTCCCATCTAAAAAGACGGAACAAACGTTTAAGATGTTGATGTTTTCGTTCAATAATACCTTGACCTCCACTGTTATAGGGCACTCCTGTAGTATGTTCAATGCCTCATCGATGAAAAAAGTCCTGGGCATAGGAACTCGTATAATTAGGCCCATTATCTGTCTTTATCCGCTTCGGAAGTCCTAGCACTGCAAATGATTCTATCCAATGATGGCAAGAAGCTCTGGATTTTTGAGAAGTCAAGGGAGTTGCCCAAACCAATTTGCTAAAGGTGTCTATTGTAACATGCACATATTTCTGTTTCCCAAATTCGGGAACCACCGTCACATCTGTTTGAAACAACTCATGGGATTGTAACCCTCGTGGATTAACGCCCATCTCCTGTAAAGGGGGGCAGCCTTGCACAATCAGGGCAAGCTGCAACGATGCTCCTAGCATCAATTCATGAGATGTGAAACTCTTTCTGCAACGATAAAGAAGGTTGATGAAAAAATGAATGTGAAAGTAGAGTGAGTTCAAATGGTTTCAAGCCAACCACAGCTGATACCGCAGAGTCAATCCTTCGGTTTCCTTCAGATATAATTCCTGGGAACGGTAAATGACTGCGAACATGAGTAGAAAAATACTGTACAGTGCGGCAAGAAATTAGGTTCATCAATGTACACAAAGCAAATGCAATCTTTTCATTAGAAATTTTCCCCATCACTGAATCACTTATCTGTTCTAAGATGGAAGCAACATATAGGGAATCACAAATAAGGTTAAAAGGTTTGTCATGAAAATCAAAAAATGCTAGGACTACTGCCTTTAATTCCAATAATTGTACTGAGGCATCCTTCTCTAAACGAACAACAGTGTTCCAGTTACCCTGGGCAAAATGTGAATAACCATATTTACCACTCTTGCCACTGGCATCCGTGAAAACAGTCACCGCGTCCTTCAGAGGCGACAGCGCTCGCACAGAAGTCAATCGTATTGGTAAATTTGTAGCAAATAAAGGTAAAGGTGGAAAGTGATTATCAAAGCGAATACCCAAAGTTGAAGTGGCAAACGTAATGAAAATCTGTTGCCATTCTTCCGTCAACTGCAAGGACTACACGGTCAAACAAATCAAGCTGGGTTCTTTGCCATAAACCAACCTAATTCTTTTTCGTGCTTTTAGCAACAGTTGTCCTAACAAGTCAAGCCTATGTACAAGTGTTAGATTTGACACACTAGATACAAAAACCCATTCTAAATGAAAAAAGCTTTTCTGGTCTGGCTTACACTGTCCCACAATAGCCATAAATTCTGATGAGTGATGCAAAACATAAATCCCCACTTCCAGATTTGGATTATATCTATACACATAAGAATTTTGTAGTTTTTGCAAAATGCTTTCCAATGCAGTATTAGCTTCAGAAGTCCACACAACCTGACCATTAATGTCTGAAGTACCAACCAGCAAGGTACAAATGGGGTTTATTTCTGTGTTTGAAATACCTATCCAAGGACGGATACTTTGGATGTCACCTAATAATTTCTGGACATCATTAACAGTGGAAATATTACGATGTAATTCCAATTTTTTCGGAGAAAATAGTGTTTCCGTAATTGCATAACCTAAGTACAACCAGGGGCTTGTCCTTTGGACTTTTTCATGTGCCACATATAGACCCCACTTTTCTAAGATTTGTAACAAATTTTGTTGTGTTTCTAAATCCAACTCTTGCTCACTAGCTACCAATATGTCATCCATGTAGTGGTAGGTAATATAACAAGGGTATTTTTGTCGCCATTCTTCCAATGCTAAATCAACATACCACTGACAAATGGTTGGGCTATTTTTCATGCCTTGGGGCAGAACAACCCATTCATACCTTTTTGCAGGGGTACTATTGTTTACTGATGGCACAGAGAAGGCAAACCTACAACAATCAGAAGGATGTAACGGTATGCTGAAAAAACAATCTTTTATGTCGATAATAAACAAATAATAATTTTTGCCTAAGGCACTAAGAGAAGGTAAACCAGGTTGCAAAGCTCCTAACGGGTTCATTTGATCGTTTACTGCTCTTAAGTCATGCAAAAACCTCCATTTACCAGACTTCTTTTGTATTACAAACACAGGGGTGTTCCAGGGACTATGAGAGGGTTGTAAGTGGCCTAATTGTAACTGTTGTTGAACTAGTTCCTGTAGGTGCCCGATCTTTTCTTGAGATAGCGGCCACTGAACCACCCATACCGGGTCATTTAATTTCCAAGACAGCTTTATACACGGACGAGCATCTCTCTGCACAGCGGCCACTTCTAAAAAGGCTGAGTAGCTAGTGCAATTCAACATTGGCTTAATACATCCCTGCCTAGTAGCCATAGTGGCGTTTCTAACACATAAGGTCTGGTTATTGCTGTATTGCCTTCTCCGTCCTGAATACAAATGTCAAAAACACTCTGTCGAGTGGTAGTAATCCCAGCAATACCTAAAAGATTTTCATTTACTTGCTCCACTGGCCACGACCTCGGCCAGGCAGACAAGGGAATAATGGTTACATCAGCTCCAGTATCCATCATCATTTCAGCCTGTAGTGAGCAATCCTCTAAGGATCCATTTTCCACTGCCGGTTTCAATTTTATCTTTCGAGCGGATCGTTTTGTGGATAAAAGTTCTGCAAAGGCAATTAGAGGCTTTGTACTACCAAATCCACCCACTCGCTTCTGATTGCTTTGTGTAAGAATTTGTGGAACAAAGGGCACGAGTTGAGCAATAGAACTGCCCGTAGGGATAAATACTGGTGGAGAAAAAACCTTTAGCATGATTTTAATTGTACCTTCATAATCAGCATCTATTACACCCGGTAATACAAAGAAACCTTGCTTAGATGCAGAAGGCTGACCAATTAAAAGAGCAGCCAATCCATTTCCTAGTGGGCCTTTGGAGGTAGTGTCAATTAAAGTAACATTTTCATCTTGGATAGTTATGGACGAGGCCGTTACCAAGTCAACTCCAGCGCTTCCACCTGTTGAGGGGTACATGTGGAATAAACAGCCATCGCTACTGGAGTCGACTGAGTTGGGGGGTTTAGAACTTGAGATATCGCCGCGCCCCCCACGCGGCCCTTCTGGTTTCCTGACAGGGTGTCCCGTCCTTTTTAAAACGAGATCTACAGTCATTGGCCTTGTGCCCAAATTTATCACATCTTTTGCATACTCCAGTAAAAACTGATGAGGATACTGCAGCTTTCTGTGACTGTAACGGACAATGTTTACGAGTATGACCTTTATAACCACAATTGTAACATGCATCTGAAAAGGCTGTATCTTTTTTTATTAAGGGTGTTAGCTTTTGTTAAGGCTGCTGCAAGGGCAGTGGCATGAATCTTTGCCTTTTCTTTTTCCTCTTCAATAGGGGCTCGAGAGCAAATTTCAATCATTTGTAACAGTGTCATGTTAGGTGGCAAAGTGACTAGCAAACACTTACAAGTAGCATTAGCATTTTGCAGGGCAATTTCCTTTACCATTGTATCCTTTAAAGGCAAAGGTATGTCAGGTGCTGATTCCACTTCCTCTCTTATACGGTCTACAAATTTTAAATAAGGTTCGTTATCCTCTTGTCTTAAATGCAAGTAAGGTTGCTTTGGTTTTCCAACCTGAGGGAGTAAAGAAAACACCTCTAAAGCAGCAGCCTTACTCTGAGCGATCACCTGAGTATGCATTGCAGCTTGTCGCTGGAGATCAGTATATTGACCTTGTCCCATCAGCATATCCAGACTTGCAAACCTTAATGGATCACCCTGTGGCAGATGCATATTTTCTAGTTGTTTTCCTGCCAGTTGTTCCTGCCGCTTATTAAGAAACAACATATAACTAGTAGGACCCAAAATGAGTTCAAAAATAGTTTTTATGTCTGCAGGAACTAACTCTTGATATTTCAATATAGCTTCTACCTGTCGTCGAACTAGCCGATTATCAACCACATAATCCATGACCGCCTTTTGGACCTTACCAATAAGGTTCCAGTCTAAAGGCTGGTACATGTCTCCATTTCCCGTGCGAGTTACAGGAGCTGCTATTATTTGAAAATCACCTCGCAGCTCAGCATTAGTTATTGCTCCTTTCCACCTTTTAAACATATTAAAGGAATGATCCCTGGGCGAGTCAGAAATAGCAATATTCGAGCCTGGATCACCCGGTCCTGGTCCCGTTCCCCCAGCTTTTCCCCAATCATTTTTACCCATTACCCAATTTGCAACAGTGTCCATAATTCCGGTAGATGGCGCTGCTGCACTATCAGAAGTTTTATCCAGCGCTCAGCTTCTTCTGGGGATAGAATCAGTAAATTTTTTGCCTTCAAATAGTTCTGATCAGTGGGCAAATCAAAAGCATTGTCATACATTAATTGCAAGGTTCTGCGTCTCCTATCCATTTGGTCTGCCAATGTCACTGGTTTGGAGTTATCCTCCTGTCCTGGTTTGAAAGGACAGGTGTCTGCCAATAAGGGCAGAAGTTTCCCTTTGGAATAGAGACTTTGGTTCCACTCCCCCTCCCCCAAGTATTATAATTGTTTGAATCAAGGACTCTGAGGCAGAGATAAGGGGGTGGGAATAACAACTCTTTTACTAATATATCTAACTGTACAAGCAGAAAACAATAACAGTCAAAATTGCTAACAGAACGAAATAGATAACTCGGTGTCAGTCCCTTTAGATGCAAGCACGTTGTTTCTGTGCTTAGTCCACAGCCCGGATCTGCCGAAGGGCAGGCGGGAACGGAGGCAGGAGGGAGGGGGGTGGGGCGGCAGCGGCCACGCCGGTCCCGGGTGGGAACGGGCTGGAGCGGTGGTTCCTCGCTCACCATGTGTGTCCGGGTGATCAGCTGTGTCCGCAGAGGCAGGAGGCTGGAACGGGGCAGATGCAGGGCAGGTGATCGCGAAGGGTCTGGCTCTGCTGTGCTCCGGCCGCGTGGGCTGACGATCCCGCGCGTCCTCCTCCCAGCTCGCCAGAAACCAGAGTGTCCTCCCGGAAGCCTCAGAGGCCCCTCAGGGAGCCGTTCTCACCCACCCCTTTTGTCTGGACTCATCAGATATCCTGGGTGTAGCCCGGCCAGCTCCATTGGCATGATAATGGGAAAAATTCTTTCAATTGACACAGTAACAGAAAAACACTCAACCCCCAACACCTCCAAAGTTTTTAAACCAGTCACGATAGCATCGTGTGCCTGCTTATATGCTTTCCTTATTGCTTTAGAAGAAGACCTTTTATCTAACCGTTTCATCTCTTCTAGTAACTGTAGCATAGCGTTCTTCTGATCTTCTAACTTTACCCGGAATGCAGAAGCATCATCAACAACAGGAGTGTCTACCTCCATCTCACTTGGCAGAGGAACTAAAGCAGGATCAATGTCGCTTCCCAATTTTTTCTCTACTGGTAGGTCAGGCGGGGCAGATGGCTGAGAAGGCTCGGGTACCCAAGGGGGATATGATATCATCATACGGTCCTTTCTGAACTGGGGCTGCTACATTTTCAGGTGGAGGTGGGTCAGGCAGATGTTCAAAAGACGATAGATCAGATGCGCCAGGGTCATAGAAAAGCGACTTTGGCTCCGCGGCTGAGGGATATGGCTCTATAGAGAGCGACAACTTCTCTGCTGCTGCAGATACCATTGTTCGAGCCACTAGTTTGACCTCCGTTTCTGCTGTAAGTTTGTCAATTAGATGGCGCATTTGTCTGAATACAGGAGCAAGGGACTTAGCTTCTTTATTGCCAGTTTGGACAGCTTCCCATAAATCAGGTCCTACTGCCTGCCAAGTCTCTACGCGAAATATATCAACAGTATCTTTTAGAAACCCACACTGTTTTGCCCAATAAAGGAGGTCGGCTAACTGTGTCCGATTCAAAGTTTCTCCATTCCTTTTTGCCAAGTCAAATACTGAGTCCACTGTTGCCTTTTCTAGGGCAGATACAGTACCCCCCATCTCGCAAAATCCAGCTTATAAGCTGCAGCCGACGTTCGGCTTTGACTCACCGGTCGATTTGTAGCCACTCATGCCGCTATCGGGCGTCCGGTCGCAACCGCTGCGAGATGAGTTCACGCCGCTCTCGGGCGTCCGGCTGCAGCCGCTTCTTCAGGAGTTAGCGTTTAACCCTTTCACCATCACGTCAGGCTCACCAGGATTTTGCAGACCCTTAGGAATGAGACTCAGACACCGAGATCCTTTTGCTGCAAAAGAGTCCACTTTATTGTCTTAACTATCTCTTTTTATACATTAGTGCATAAGGGATACCTTTTCTAACATGCAATCTGATTGGTTACAATGTTTTCCTTTCTATAAAAGCTACTTGTTAATAGGTACATCTAGGATAGCATAAATCAAATAAAGCTATTGCAAAATCATCTCTTTGAAGTAGTTCTACGATAGTCAAAACAGGATCTTGTCTCTCCAGATGTGCTTTCCTAAATCCTTGAGCAGTCACTGTAAATGCTTTATGACTTTGTTTTCCTTCTCTGAACAGTCACAAGGACACTATGACCTATGTTTTGCCTTTTCATTGTCCCGGCGTCTTGCGATACACTGAGGCGAGTGTCAGAGCTGCAGCTAGGCTCCCAACACTCCATGACGTGCAGCAGCTGGTAGGGTCATTACAGTGGCTTCGCAACATTGTCCTGATTCCTCCTGAGCTCATGGACCCTCTAAATGACCTCTTGAATAGAAAGAACCCATGGGAGCAGAAAACCCTGACACCAGAAGCGATAAGCTCGCTCAACTTTATGGAACATCAGATGTCAATGAGCATGATCACCAGATGAAATTCAAGTACACCGATCTATCTGTATGTTCACTTTACAAAAAAAGGGGGGAGTGGGAGCCTTAGCGCAAGGACCCCCCAACAAAGTCCAACCAATACAATGGGTGGTCTTGGGGAAACTGTCACATGCTTTTCCCTGGGAGTCGATTGCCTCAGCAGCCTCATCATGAAAGGCAGGAAACTCGCCCTAGGACATCTGGGCATCGAACCTGCCACGATATACTTGCCCTTCCGAAACAGCTCTCTGCACAGTCGACAACAATATCCGAATACTTAGACATGGCCCTTGCAGGCTTCAGAGGAGAGATTCGCTACGCGGCAAAATCCCCTTGGACTCAGCTGCTTGCAGTCATCGACATCGACCTCCTACCAAAGGTAATCGACCGACTGTAGGCAGGACCAACCATCTTCACGAATGCATCATTGCTGACCTCTACCGCAGCAGCAGTATGGCAGTCAGGAGAACACTGGCAGTGTGTCAAGAAAACCGACGCCACGCTTTCAGTCCAACAACTTGAAGCAGCTGCCGTAGTGCTTGCATGCGAACTGTTCCCAGAAGAACACCTTAACATTGTGACTGACTCCATATTTGTGGCCAAGCTCTGTCTAGCCATGTCCAGATCAGATGTGTCAGTGTCTGTGGTGGCAATGATGCTAGAAGAACCACTCTCTTCTCGGAAAGGCACTATATCTGTCATCCACATCAACAGCCATAACCCAGTCAAAGGATTCTACCAGATTGGCAATGACAAGGCTGATGCAGCTGCAAAAGGCATATGGGCACTGAAAGAAGCTCATCAGTTGCACAAATCCCTTCACATCAGAGTGAAAGCACTTGCAAAGAAGAGCGGAATTTCTGCTGTGGTCGCAAAGCACATCGTCGCCACGTGCCCCCACTGTCAGAAATCACCACTGTGGTCATGCGGCGTGCACCCCAGGGGCCTCAAAGCCTCAGAAATATGACAGACAGACTTTACACAATGCCAGCGTGGCTCGCATTTACCATGGATATATACAGTGGCATGATCGTGGCCACACACCACCTCAAAAGTGACCATCCAACATTGGCTGACAGCCATGGCATGGCTTGGAGTTCCAAAACAAATCAAAATAGACAACGGCACAAACTTCACCTCAAAGACGGTCCAAGCATTCATCTTGAAATGGAACATCTCCTTTGTATGGCATCCCATACAACAGCACGGACAAGCCACCATTGAAAGGGCAAATCAGACTCTGAAAACCAAACTGGAAGTACTAGCAAAGACAGAAGGCTTCACCAATGCCATTCCCCCTGGTGACCAGGCTCGCATACTAGCAATTGTGCTGCTAGCGTTAAATCACTTCCCTGGGGGGGATGAAACAAACAGTCCTGCTCAGAGACACTGGGCCACTCGAGCGCTAGAGACAGGAGCACGGGTTGTGATCAGAAATGAACTGGGAGAGTGGGAACAAGGCTGGAGACTAGTGCTCACGGTGAGGGGGTATGCGGACGTTAAAAGAGATGGTGACATTGAATGGTGTCCACTCAAATCGATCAAACCAGACCTTCAGAGTGGAGCTAATGAGAATTGTGAGTCTTTGTTTGCAGGACTGGATCATCGGATGTCCCCGCAACCCGTATGTCCCACTACCAGGAAACAGAGAGAGATCACCGAGCAACCCGGCATCACCTGAGAAGCTCGTACCATCAAAATCAAAGCAGCAACGGTATCTCTGTGTTATCCTGTTTCTAGGTTTAGTATGCGGAGGACAGGCAGACACAAAGCATTACCCTCATCAGCCCTTCAGGTGGGTTCTACGCCATCCCTCACGTGAGAGTGTCATCAAAGAAATTGTTACAACCGACACCCCATCCTTTGAGTTCAGGCTAAAAGACATTTTTCCCTTGCATACGGGGTTCCCCAAATTTGAGGAGACGACATTATTTCAGACCTATTGGTGCCCTGCTTCCAACCCAGGGAAAAGTTACTGTAATTACCCAGGGTATGGATATTGTGGATATTGGGGATGTGAAGCTATTGTAACAGGCAATAGATGGAAACCACAACAGCCTGATAAGTTCCTGCAAATTAAGTATATTCGCCACGGTTGTCTCAAACCAAAATTTGATATGGATGGGTATGTGATCTTGCCCTAAGACAGGAAACAGCACACCTGCACAGGCTATGTCATGACAATCCTGCAGCCGACCCATGATAGCTGGGCCACAGGCAAAGCGTGGACAGCATTTGTCCATCTTTCTCGCCACATACAAATTATCAGATTCCCATGTCCAGTATCCCAATCAGTTCGACCCAACCCGGTTCTTTCAATGAGTAGGCCCAGGGAGGAGATCGTAGCTAACCGTAGCTCTAGCCACAAAACACAGATGCTAAAATCTACCTCCTCCCCATTCGATCTCTTAGCCAAACCAACCCTCTCTAATCCATTCTTAAGCATCTTAAATGCTACCTTTTTATCGTTAAACAATCCAACCCGAACATTGCAGAATTATGCTGGTTATGCTATGATTCACAACCCCCTTTTTACGAAGGTGTTGCTCTCGATCTCCCATTCATTTTTTCAAAGTCAAACAATCCACGCCAATGCAGATGGGACACCCCCTGGAGAGGTATTACCTTAAGTCAGGTAACGGGACAAGGCAAATGCTTTGGCAATGCAACCTTGGCAAGCGGATGGGCAACGTCTGCCAGGAATTCATCAGACTTAAAGGGGGGAAGTTTCAGTGGGAGATCCCAGCAGCATTGGGTATGTGGGTCTGTCAACGATCCGGGGTAAGCCCATGTGTACCCCTTGACAAGTTCAATCATTCTACCGACTTTTGTGTCCAAGTTTTAATTGTCCCCAGAGTCCTGTATCGCCAGGAAGAAGAAGTGTACCACTTGTTCGAAGAACCCGACTGGATCCACAAGCGAGAGTGATAACGAGCATCATCATCCCTATGCTCCTCGGTTTAGGAGCTACCGATGTTGCCACAGGCGTCTCGGCCCTTGCAACACAACATCAAGGACAGGCCCAACTGCAGATGACTGTCAATGAGGACTTGCAGAGAATCAAGAAATCCATTTCTTCCTTAGAAAAATCCCTTTCATCACTCTCAGGTGTCGTCCTCCAAAACAGGACCTCCTGTTCATGCAGCAAGGAGGTTTGTGTGCCGCCTTGAAAGAGGAATGCTGCTTTTATGCGGACCACACTGGAGTCGTTAGAGACTCCATGACCGAACTGAGACACTGACTGAACCTGAGAAAAATGGACAGAGAAGCTCAACAGGGCTGGTTCGAGTCATGGTTCAACCGGTCCCCATGGCTGACCACCCTAAATTATACCTTAATAGGCCCATTTGCTATAATCTTACTAACACTAATCTTCAGGCCCTGCATGTTGAACAAATTGGTGCTATTCGTTAAAAAGCGTCTAGAAACGGTTAACATTATGTTCGTCGAACACCCACAATTACTTTAAGGCATGCTGGTTACTAACACATTTACAATTTTATATTAAGTTTACAAACCCCTGTAATTTTATAATGTCTATATTTTATAATTTTATACTATTTTTGCTAATCATGGGGGGGGGGACGGACGACTGTAGAGTGTTAGGCATATGCATGCGGAAGAACTCGAGCTGTACAGTCAGTTAGGACCCCTTCCCCCTCACAAGGTGACTGTTGGTCCTGCCTGGCCTCATCCAGCCGGACATGAGCTGAAGGAAATGACATTAACAGCCCAAGTTATAAAAACCCCTGTGACCCTTCAATGAACACCATTTTGCTGTCCACCAAGTTGGTGTCAGGAGCATATGGACCGAGTGGCCCTGGGGTTTGGGCCACCGTGCTGGCCTTAATCCAGAACCAAGTCACTGCAACACCAGCCCCTCCATATCTTTCCTAAATTGGGGGCCCAGAATTGGACACAGCTCTCAAGGTGCTGCCCAACCAGTGCCGAGTACAGGGGAACAATCACTGCCCTGGTCCTGCTGGCAACAGCATTCCTGATCCATTGGAGTTCCACGGGTTAGATGAGGGAAATGTTAGGGAGGGTGTGGAGACAAAGTGTTATTGATTGTCAGCCGTGAAGGGTCTTGATTTTCATATTTATTCAGACTGCATTAGAAAGTGCAGGGGGTCAATATGAATTGAGCATTGCTGGTATCAATCTATAAATATGAAAAGAGGACAAGACATTTCTCTCTAGAATGGTTTCAATATAATATACAGTATATTCACTTTGAATACGCTTCTGAAATCTGTCTAATTGACCACAGAAGAATTGAAAACTTAAATTATTCCTGGGGGCATTTCTTGTTTGGGTGTTTTGAAGAAATGTGTATGAGCCTTTGTCACTGAATTCCCGAACTGAAGAGAAACAGAAAGAAGAGTTCAATTTTAAGTTTGCCATGGATTAAGCCTTGATGAAATTGCCACTGTATCCACTAGAATTTTTTACTCATTTACTGCTGTGATATAGGATTAGGAGGAAGGCAAAACAGGCTCAAACTTTAAATGGTACAAAGAAGGTACGAGAAAAAAACACCTTCGAATAAAATTTTCAGAACACTACTCTTCCCTCCACAACTTCTTTTCTTTCACACTGATCATGTACAGAAACAGACCGGTCAATTTACCATCTCCAAAAACAGCTATTCATTAATTTACTTGGGTGAGGAGAACTGCTCTTCAATCTATGGAGATTTCTCCACAAGAAAACAGTTTTGTCCTGGCCTCTATATCAAAGTGAATCAGCCATTCAGGAGAATGTAAATTCGAACACTGTGTAGAAATCCCTTCCTTGATTTACAGTTATCCCAAATCTAATTGTGAGGACCATATCAACTTACGAGGCACACATTTTAAAGATTATAATAGTTAAAAAAATACTATCTTCATCTTTGAAAACGTAGTTCTTTTTTCTTCTCTTCCCTGGGGTACAGCAGGGATCTTCATCTCTCTCCTCTCTACTCAAATTTCTCATGGGATCACAGAAATTTCAACATCTGCTTTCTTTAGCACAAATGCCTCTGCTCATGTCTACAGTTAAAACATTTCATCTACCCCATAATGCATTTTCTATGAGTTATAGGAAACAAGAGTCTCTTCTCCACAGCTTAAAAAAAGGAAAATTTCAGTCCATGACTCAACTTCTTCTGTCATCTGAGACCTGACTCTTTCATTTTTTAGACCTTGGTGTTTTCATGCTGTTTCTGTGCCTACCTTCATCTTGGTTCTGTTCTTGCAATCAGGAGAGGGAACAAAGTGTCTGCAAGTCACATTCTGGGCAGTGAAAGTGTTCATATTTTGCCCAGGCCTGCAGATTGTCAAGTGATCTCTCCTGGGCTGCAGCCCAGGGTTATTTTGCAATGGAAATGTTTTCAGTGGCTGTGCTAGGGGCCCGGGCCAGGATAGCAGGGGCCCAGGACAGAAGGTCAGGGGCTGCTCTGGGAGGGGGGCAGGATCTCGACAGCCTGGCTAGAACTCAGAGGCTGCACCCAAGGGCTGATGGCTGCCCGTCCCCCTTGCCAGATGGTTTCTGGAAAAACTCATCAGGGGCAGCATTCCAGCCACACCACGGGCCAGTCTGGCTACTCTGGGGGGAGGGGGAAGCAAGCAGGAACTCAGCAGCCAATGGCCCTGCCTAGAAATTCCCCTCCCCCAAGTTACTCAAAATTTGGAAGAGGACAGAAACCAAAGAAATAGAAGACACAGAGAGAAAGAAAAATAAAATACAGAGAAGCACACACACAAGTACCAACCCCTGGATTCCAGTAGCGTTCCGATGGAAATTCCAAAAGGAGGTAGGGTCAAGATGGGTGCTTGCTTTGTGGTCAGCCTTAAATACCTCTTGGTCCTCTTGAGCCCTTCCCCCTGGTGGGACATCTGGTCATTTGGTCACTCAGGAGCTGGTCTGGGGCTCCAGGGTTCTGTGTGGAACATTGCCTTTGGTATGCCAGGGACTGGCAGATACTGCTGGGCTGGGATAGAGGCTCTGGGGGCATTGGGGTTACAGGGCAGTGCAGTGCTGGGGTTACAGAGCAGGGCAAGGCTGCACCTGCCCCTTCCTCCCTGTCACGGTTTGCCCAATTCAAGAGCGAGTCTCAACTGGTTCTTTTATGGATCTTAGAGCGCAAAAGACACAGCAGGGGACAAAAACAGCTTACTTCTACAGAAATGCACTTTATTTAGTGCCAACCAAAATGCGATAGTGGGACAGAGAGAGAGAGAGAGAGAGAGAGAAAGAGGGGTCTGGATTATAGCTACCAAGACGGGCAGACGAATCCTCGTGGAGTCAGCCGGTAGATGTTCGTTGCCGTCTGGGGAGATCTCGGGGGTCTCTTTTGCGAAAGTCACTTTTATAGTCCTTTCCCAAAGCGAGTGGCTTCTGGCCAAAAGGTGGGAAGATTTATGGACAATTGTATGTAGAGCTCATTACGCGGCGGAACAGGTGGAAACAGGACGCTTCAAGGCACATCAGACCATCTTTGTCGTCATGAACACATGCGGGTCAGCCCATACTGACCAGTTCATTGTTCTTTCATCTGTGGGAGCTTGTTGAGTAAACGCCCCGTGACTAGTTGTCATGAAAAACCAGTCCTGGTAGGCATCACCTGCGGAACAGTCCCTTGGCGTTCCTCCCATCCCTGGCCAGCGCAGGGCTCAGGCGAGGGTTGTTGGGCAGAAACAGACGAGAGGCTCGGACGGACTCTCACACTCCCCCACACATTAAATATTTCAAGTCAGCAATCTCCTCCAGTCTGCCACAACAGGCAATATCGGAGGTGGAATCCCAATTCTGCCCATGGGTTTCTGGCCAAGGACAGTTCTTTTCCATAGGATGGAATGTAGGGAGCCCCAGTATTTCAGTAGCAGATGAGATGATGAC
Organism: Erithacus rubecula; assembly: GCF_903797595.1. Classification (NCBI taxonomy): domain Eukaryota; kingdom Metazoa; phylum Chordata; class Aves; order Passeriformes; family Muscicapidae; genus Erithacus; species Erithacus rubecula. Next base: position 102,132 of record NW_027636007.1, on the reverse strand, counting down.
CTCAACATGCCAAAGTCGGCTAGATGAATCAGGTGACACCTGGGAGACCAAACCAGCCATACCTGTTCTGCGTCTTTTGGTTTCATGGGGCACCAGTGTCAGAATGTTCTGCTTGTTCAATCAGACCCCTCTGTGTCACAGGGGCCTCTTGGTTCCACGAAGCCCTGAAGGCTTACAATGGTCTCCTTTGTGCCATAGTGCCCCAGAGTGTCACAATGGCCCCTTGGTTCCATGACACTCCAAAGTGTCACAATGGTCTCTACAGTTCCATGAGGCCCATGGTGTCAAAATGGCCCCTTGATTTGATGGGATCTCACAGTGTCACAAGGATCCGAACATTCCATGGATTCCACAGTGTCAGTACAGTCCCCTTGGTTCTGTGAGGCCCAGCAATGTCACAGTGGTCTTCATGATTCCATGAGGCCCCACAGTGTCACAATGTCCCCAAGGTTCCATCAGTCCTCACAGGGTCACAGTGCTCCCTACACATCCTGAGACATCCCATCACCCAGCCCAGGACATTGACATGGTTGCAGCACTCCCACTATGATCCCAATGATTCCTAGTTTTTCTATATATAACCCTGGGACATCTGTAACTTTAGAACTAGCGGGGAGTTTCTAGCCTCAGACTGCTACGTGTTCAGATAGATTCAAAAAGTTCTCGATGCAGTACAGCTACAATGATAGCCAAAAAGAGTTCAGGATTTCACTGCAGAGGTTCCAAAGGTAGTTTATTTCTCCAAAGGGTTTCCACTAGCAAAATCTGATTACATAGTAAAAAAAAGGGTTTTTATATCTTTCTAAGGGATTGAGTTTCTAAACAATAAAACTACAAGTTTAAAAAACTATCTAATTACTTTAAAATTCTAAGTAAGAAATAACCCAATCCCTTAACAACTTAAAAGATCAATAGGAATCCTAATAGATAGGGAGTGTGGATGGCATCGCTCTGAGGGGTCACTTTGTCTTAGGGGACTAATTCCCAGAGGCCTTTCTTGGGGACTATGGTATCATTTACACACACCGACCACATCCACTGTCCACACCCACTGACAACTTCCATGGACCCAACCCACAGGCCACATCCCTGTTGGGGGTTGAGTGTTTTTCTATTACTGTGTCAATTGAAAGAATTTTTCCCATTATCATGCCAATGGAGCTGGCCGGGTTACACCCAGGGTCTCTGATGACTCCAGACAAAAGGGGTAGGTGGGAACGGCTCCCGGAGGGGCCTCTGAGGTTTCCGGGAGGGGACTCGTATTTCCGGCCAGCTCAGAGGAAGACACCGGGAATCTTCAGCTTACGCGGCCGGAGCACAGGAGAGCCAGAACCTCTGCGATCACCTGCCCTGCATCTGCCCCGTTTCCAGCCTCCTGCCTCTGCGGACACAGCTGATCACCCGGACACACACGGTGAGCGAGGAGCCGCCTGCTCCAGCCCGTTCCCACCCGAGACCGGCGTGGAAGCTGCCGCCCCCCCCTCCTGCGCCGCCCCCCCGCCTGCCCTCGGCAGATCCGGACTGGGACTAAGCACAGAGACAACGTGCTTGCATCTAAAGGGACTGACACCAAGTTATCTATTCTCTTCTGTTAGCAATTTTAACAACTGCTGTTGTTTTCTGCTTGTGCAGTTAGATATATTAGTAAAAGAGTTGTTATTCCCAACCCCTTATCTCTGCCTCAGAGTCCTTGATTCAAACAATTATAATACTTGGGGGGAGTGGAACCAAAGTCTCTGTTTGAAAGGGAAACTTCTGCCCTTACTGGCAGACACCTGTCCTTTCAAACCAGGGCAATCCACAACCACATCCCAATGACCCCCAAACTGATTGTACACCTACTGACTACACCCAATAACCACACCCTGATGCATACCAATAGCCACCCCAATGACAATTCTCAGTGACCACACCCAATTGACAACCCCAATGACCACAAGCAAATGGCCAAGCCCGCTAACATCTCCCACTGACCACACAAACCACCAAACCCCCGACCACCTAAGTGACCATCCCCCACCTGACTAACCAACTGACCACCTTCACTGACCACATCCACTGATTACACACCACTGTCAGCATTCATTGCCCACAACCATTGACCACATCCTTTGCAAAGACACCAATGCCCACATCCCGCTGATCACACCCACTGACCACCCAAATGACCACATCCATTGCCCGCACCCACTGACCACACCACCAGTGACCATACCACCACGGACCACCTCCCACTGACCACTCTCACTGACCACACCACCTCACTGACCCCACCTCACTGACCACACCTCACTGACCAAACTCAGTGACCACCCAAAATGGCCACACCCATTGAACACACCCACTGCCCATTGCTTCTGACCACAATCCACTGACCACCTAGCTGAACAAACTGACTGACCACCCAAGTGGCCATACTCTAACTGACCACACACAACTGAGCAGACCCACTGGCCACACCAAATTACCATACCTTTAGAGACTACATCCACTGACCACATCCACTGACCAAAAACAATGACTGTGCCCACTGACTGCACCCACTGACCACATCCACTGACCAAATCTACTGCCCACACCCCAGTGCTGACCCAACTTACCACATTCACTTCTGAAGCCCAGTGAACAAGGTCCAGCAGCTGTGCTGGTTTTGCAGTGCCACAGCAGACGCAGGTTCCATGAGTTTCTGTACTGTCCGCAGCAGTTCGTTGGTTCCAATGATGTCCTGCTGAATCACAATGGATGCTGGGTTTCATGAAGTTCTGCAGTGTCACCATGGCCTACCTCATTCCATGAACTCCCATGGTACCAAAATGGACTCCTTGGATGGGCAGGGTAACAATGGACCATTGGCTTCATGCATCCCCACTGGGACATCATGGACTCCTTTGGGTCCATGAGGTTCTGGTGGTGTTTCCATGGTCCTCTTGTATCCACAGTGTCACAATGGACTACTGGGTCCACATGGCCCTGCTGTGTCACAATGGCCCCTTGATTCCATGGGACCTCAGTGTCACAAGTGATTCCTTGTTTCCTCAGTGTCAAAATGGCACCTGTGTTTCATGAGGAATTCAAAAGTTTAGTAGAAACATTGAGAAAATCCTGCTTAACAAACCTGGGAACATCTGTCTGCTTTCCAAAAAGGAGTTAAAGGTGAGAATGGCACCAGCAGCTTCCATCTGCAACAGAGATCCAGGGAAAGGACAGGAGCAGGGGATTCAGCGGAAAGACTCAGAGAATTCTGCTTACAGAGATCAGTTCTGGTCACACTGTGCCTTGTAGAAAGGTGACATGATTCCAGTCAACCTGTGCTGAGCATGTGGTTCTTCAGTAGGGTTTGTTGTTTAGGAATCCTGCTCAGGCTTTTCCATTCTGGCCTCACAATGAGGAAAACTTCTCTTGTGCCTGTGTCCAGGTTGCGCCCTGAGGAGAGCTGGTGGGACATGGAGCAATGGGCTGGGACACCCAGCTGCAGAGCTCAGGGGACTAGGTTCTGATGCAGGGCACAGGGATGTCAGTCCTAGGTGGCGGTTGTCAGACATGTTGAGGCTGGGGGTAAGGAGCAGGTTGTCCAAATAGGATCAGCCAGCAAGGCGCTCATTCTTCTGTGTGTCTAGAACTCCTAAGGAGACATTCAGCATCAAGATCACCTGGGGAATTCTTCTATCATGTTCTCTCTGAATTGAAAAAGTAAAAAATAAAAAAAGTCATGAGATGCATTTTGAAATTTTCCTCCTTAAGAGAAATCCAAAATTACTCCATTCACCTGCTGTGGAGAGTTAGGTATATGCGTGCGGAAGAATTCGAGCTGCACGGTCAGTTAGGACCCCTTCCCCCCTCGCTGTGTGGCCTTTGCTCTGTGCCTGGCCTCACCCAGCTGGAAATGAGCAGAAGGAAATGGCACTAACAGGCCAAGTTATAAAAACCTCTGTAACCCTTCAATCAACGCCATTTTGCTGTTCACCAAGTTGGTGTCTGGAGCATATGGATCTAGCGGCCCTGGGGTTTGGGCCAACGTGGCTTGAACAAGGTCACTGCAACAAGTGGTGCCGAATCCCGGGAGACGATTTCCACCCAGGGTTCAGGGATTGCCTGGACGAGGACCCGGAGGCTGCACAGCTGATCTAGTGCATCGTGGGGAGACCTCCCCAGACCAGCGAGGGGAATGGAAGCTGTCACGAAGGTCGTAAGTGAGATCCACACACAGTGGGGCATAAAGCGTAAACTTAAAGATTTTATTCTTGCAGTGCCGAGACTGATAAAGATAGGGGCTATAGAAAGCCCGGTAGAAATTCTCCATCCGGAGATATGAGATAAATGCACGAGGGCTGTGGCCGAGGAAACCATGTCCTCAGGATCAGGAAAAATGCTCAAATCTTGGGGCAGTCATCCAGGCTCTGCAAAGGGCTCAACAAGAGCAGGAGACCTGGAAAGCCGCGCAAACTTGTTTTTTAGCCGTGCCGCAGCTAGGGATCAGGGCAGCTACGCAAACCGCGGAGGAGCTCAAACCACTTGGGAGTGCGGACGTGCGGACCCCAAACCCCCTCTGCAACCCCCGGGATAGGACTCACCACCATCAGAGGGCGGGGAGCGCGTGCAGACATTTTGGCAGGGGCTAGCAGAGGAGGCGCAGAACACAGTTATAATCTCGGAATCCGAAGCGGTTGATAAAAAGCCACCCCCGTCATATGCATTTGAAAATGGCGCCGGAGCACGTGATGGGGGGTGGACCAGTGATGCAGGGGGTGGATATGCAGAAGGCTCACGGGACAGTGCAAGCACTGGCGAACAGGGAGGAGGGACAGCCCCCGAGAAGTAGCTTAAGAACAATCAAAGAGCTCATTTTAAATCAGGTCCTTATAGGGAAAGAACCTCCCCCAGCAGGAGGCGGGGAGAGCACAGGGGGAGGAAATGGCCTGACTCCTGAAAGAAGAGGTGGGGGCGGAGCCCGAGAAAAAGGCTCAGCAGCCTGGAAACATCGAGTCAGTCGACTTCCGGCTCGGACTCTGACTCAAGCTGGGACGGGCAGCTGGGAAGGTGGTCAGAGGATGACTCCAACACCGATTTAGGCTGTAACATAAAGGAGCAGCAGCATATAAAATCACTAGCAGCAACACTTCTGTGTGGGTTAAAGGGATATCAGAGAAAGATCGAACCCTGCCTACAGATTGGTGAAAAATAAAAATAGCTTGTGCGGAGTGGGCTCCATCAGCCACTCTTTTGTTCCCGGTTCGAGCAGGGTGGGCAGGCGGAAATCAAAGAACCTACTCAACGGTAAACCCAAAGGACGTGCATGCAATTGTCAAAGCAATTGTGGACCAGGGGATCAATTTTGCCATGGTTTCCACACTCATTGATGGTGTTTTTAGAAGCCATGACATGCTCCCCTTTGATATCAAACAGACTTGTTGGCTAATTTTCAATGGGGTGGGGATGATCGTTTTTAAAAAAAGAATGGGAGGACAATTGTGTAAAGCAGCTAGCCTTAGTAACAGGGGCAGACCATCCACTGCACGGCTCCAGCATACAGAGGCTAATGGGCACAGACCCTACTATGCTCACCCCACAAGCACAGGCAGAAGGTCTGTGGGCCCATGAGGTCATGACAACAACCCGTGATGCCTGAGAAGCCATCCCTGCAGCTTCTAAAGCAATAGCCACATTATCGCCATGGTCCACCATAAAGCAAAAGGAGAGTGAGAGCTTCATTCACATCGTGGACCGTCTTCAGGCAGCATTAGATTCCTCTGCATTACCTTCAGAGTCGAAGGGTCCTGTGCTGGCAGGCTGCCTACGCCAGCAATGCAATTCAGCCACCAAGGACATTTTAAGATCACTGCCACCTGGTCCAATGTCGCAGTCATGATCAGACATGTTGCAAAGGAAGAACACCTAGCTTCCATCCAAGCTGCAGTGCGCACTGCAATAACCAGTGTGATGGCATGCTTGCATACAAATTATCAGATTCCCACCTCCAATATCCCAATCAGTCAGGCCCAATCCGGTTCTTACAATGAGTAGGTCCGGGGAAGAGATCATAGCTCTAGCCACAAAACACAGATGCTAAAATTTGCCTCCTCCCCATCCGATCTCTTAGCCAAACCAACCCTCTCCAATCCAGTCTTAAGCATGTTAAATGCTACCTTTTTATCGTTAAACAATCCAACCCGAACCTCACGGAATTATGCTGGTTATGCTATGAAGCACAACCCCCTTTTTACGAAGGTGTTGCCCTTGATCTCCCATTCATCTTTTCAAAGCCAAACAATCCACGCCAATGCAGATGGGACAATCCCTGGAGAGGCATTACCCTAAGCCACGTTATGGGCCAAGGCAAATGCTTTGGCAATGCAACCTTGGCAAAGCGGATGGGCAACGTCTGCCAGGAATTCGTCAGACTTAAAGGGGGGAAGTTTCAATGGGTGATCCCAGCAGCATCGGGTATGTGGGTCTGTCAACGATCCGGAGTAAGCCCATGTGTACCCCTTGACAAATTCGATCATTCTACCGACTTTTGTGTCCAAGTTTTAATTGTCCCCAGAGTCCTGTATCACCAGGAAGAAGAAGTGTACTGCTTGTTCGAGTATGTATGGGATACATCTCTCTGTTAAGGGCAGAAGGTTTTTAGCTCATGAACTGGCAGACATTGTTGAGAGGACTTTAAACTAGGTCTGAAGGGGGAAAGGGATGCATCTGGCCTGTCTGGAAGCAGGCCCAAGGGTGGTAGGACTGTGTTAGGAGAGAAATCAGTGGCTCACCTGAGGTGCATGTATACCAAAGCACGCAGCTTCGGTTAGAAACAGGAAGAGCTGGAGGCTGTGGTGCAGTAGCAGAGCTATGACATAGTTGCCATCACAGAAACATGGTGGGATGACTCACATAGTTGGAGCACTGCACTGGATGACTACAAACTCTTCAGAAGAGACAGAAAAGGGAGAAGTGGTGGAGAGGTGGCCCTTTATTTTAGAGAGGTTTTGGATGTCATAGGTATTGAAACTAATGGTGATGAAGTTGAATCCATATGGGTAAGAATTGAGGGAAGGCCAACAAGGCTGACATCCTACTGGGAGTCTGCTATCGTCCACCCAACCAGGATGAAGAACATTCCAGTACTTTACTATTCCTTTGGTGAAATTTTTTTTCCTAACATCCAACCTATACCTTCCCTGACGTAGCTTGAGACTGTGTCCTCTGGTTGTGTCAGTTGCTGCCCAGTGGAAGAGACTGACCCCCACCTGTGTACAACCTCCCTTCAGGAAGTTGTAGAGAGCTATAAGGTCACCTCTAAGCCTCCTATTCTCCAGGCTAAACAATCCCTCACATCTCTGGATATGTTTAAGGACAGACTGGACATGGCACTTGGTGCTATAGTCTAGACTCTGAGTTGAGGTGTTAGGACATAGGTTGGACTCGGTGATCTTAGAGGTCTCCTCCAACCTCATTATTCTGTGATTCTGTGATTCCATATGTATGTTTTGGCTGATTCTGAATGTTAAACAATCAATAAATATCAACTTCTAATCTCTACACTAAGATATATACATTTATGGGTTATACTCCTAACCTCTAGCTTCTAAATCTTCTAAGATATCCCATAACTTTCTTTTCAAACACGCAATTCTTTCAGCTGTAACACAATACTATGGTTCAGTGGAATCCCACTTTGGGCCATGGTCACCTGGTCAAGATGGATGGTTTTTTCCACGGGAAAAAAAAGTGAGAAGTCCAAGTGTTTAGGAAGAAGATGAGAGGTGGCCACCCTTGGGTTAAGCCAGCCTGAGCTTTCTTTCCTGACACCTTTCACTTGGGGGAAATCCTTGGACATAGGGATTTTTGCAGGTGGAATCTCAATTTTGCTTGTGGATGCCTGGAATGGAAGAAGAATTCTTTTCATTGGAAGGAAAGCACAGAGCCCCAATGTTTCCAAAGGCAGACAAGAGCCAGCCCTCAGGAAGCCAAGGCCAGCCCGACTTGTCAGTCATGGCAGATTCAATCTGGGAGCTATTTTGGATATAGGGAATTCTGGAGGTGGATTCCCAATATTGGCAGTCAGCACCAGGAGGACAAGGATGGTTCTTTTGCACAGGAAAAAAAGTTCAGAGCCCCAGTGTTTCAGTTGCAGATGAGAATCGACCCTCAAGATGCAAAGGTCAGCCAGACCTGTCAGATGGCCCCCAGGAGCCCCAGCCAGCCAGACTTGCTCCCTGTTCCCTTGGTTGCACGAGACCCCACAGTGTCACAATGTTCTCCTTGATTCCATGAGCCTCTCCAGTGTCACAATATTCTCTTTGTCACAATATTCTCCTTGCTTCTGTGGTGTCACAAAGGCTTCTCGCTAAGTGGTTCCTCTGAAAATGTTTCTCCTCTCCTTGGTTCCACAGACCTCACAGCTTCATCACTGACCCTTGGTTACATACAGGTTCTGAGTATCACAATGGTCTTCCTGATTCCATGAGGCAACAGAGTGTCACAATGGTCTCTTTGGTTCCATGAGTTTCCATAGTGTCACCCTGGTGTCCTTAGACCCACATTGTCACAAATGATCCATGGTTCCATGAGGTTCCGCAGTGTCACCATGGTCGCTGTCAGAGGCTGGATGAGATCAATGTCCCAGATACCTCGGGATGAGCTGTCAGTCAGTCACACAGTGGGCTGGTGCTGACCCAGGCTCTCATTGCTCAAGCAATCACATGTCCCACCTGGGAGAGGCCCATGAACACCCAGGGGCTGAAAAAAACACGGAGCAGGTGCTCAGCCCATAGTCTGTACCCTGCCTTCTCCTGAGGTCTGTGTCTCACCCACACTGGAACTCTGGGAGTTCGTAGTCATGTGTGTTTCTTTCTATAGAGCTTCTCTCTTTCTGTCTCTCTCTCTGTCCTCTCCTAATTCTCTTTCCATGAAACAGTTTTGGGTATCTCAACAACTGAAGTGTTTAAAGGTTTCTAAGGTAGAATGGGTTAAATTAATGAAATTCCTGCTATGACAAGTGTTTTATGTTGAATTGGATATTGTATTAAATACTTTTCAATAATTTCTTTGAGTTTCTATATTTTGCCAGTAGAATTTATGTCATTTTGACCTCTTGAAAATGTCTGGCAGGGATTCTCCTGTGTTCCAAACTCGAGTAAAGAAATCTTTGGTCACCCCCAGCATTTCAGTGTTCTGGGGTGTTACAGCCCCACAGGCTCACAATGGCCTCTTGTTTCCATGGGGCCCCGCAGTGTCACATTGGCCCCTGGTTCCATGAGCATCTGTAGTGTCACAGAGGTTGGTGCCATTTGTCCTTGCTGCCCCTCCCATCCTAATACCTCAGGAACTGCCCTGAGCCACCCGTGAGGGACAGGCCCTGCTGGGCCAGGCCTGGGCTCAGCCCTTGGCCTTTCTGCTGCCTCCAACCAGCCCAGGCCTTGCTCAGCATTGCAGTTGCTGCTCACAGCCTTTGGCTCCTGTAATCCTGCCCTCAAGGATCTGCTCTCACCAGTCCCTGGGGAGTCTTTGGCAGTCCCTGCCTTCAGTGGGGCCAGGGATGCCTCAGGCACTTGGAGTTTTGCTTCTGATGCCTCGAGCAGCATCTTCAACCTTCTCTCAGTGCCTGGGTGTCCTGTACTCAGCCCCAAATCACCGTGAGGATCATCAAAATATAGAAAGCCCTCAGGAGCTCTTTGTCTTCCTTCCATTGTCTTCATGTATTCAGGGCTTGTGCAGATGAACGGAATTCAGTTTGGAGTTCTGCTAAGGAGGAATATTCCAAAATGCATTTCATAACTTTTTCCTTTAATTAAATATTTAACTTTTTTTTTTATTATTTATTTACAGTTCAGAGAAGAGGTGACAGAATCAATCCCCATGTGATGTTGATGTTGAATCTCTCCTTAGGTGGTTCAGGCACACAGAAGAATGAGCCCCTTTCAGGATGATCCTCTTTGCAGAACCTGCTCCTTGCCCCCAGCCTCACCATGTCTAACATCCCCCACCTGGGACTGACATCCCTGTGCTGTGGATTAGAACTTTGTCCCCTCAGCTCTGCAGCTGGGTGTTCCAGCCCATTGCACCATGTCCCACCTGCTCTCCTCAAGGCGCAGCCTGCACACAGGCACAGGAGTTTTCCTTTGTGTGAGGACAGAATGGAAAAGCCTGAGCAGGATTCCTAAACAACAAACCCTACTGAAGAACCACATGTTTAGCAGAGGCTGGCTGGAATGATGTTACCTTTCTACAAGGGACATCAGTGTGACCAGAACTGATCTTTGTAAGCAGAATTCTCTGAGTCTTTCAGCTGAATCCTCTGTCCCTGTCCTTTCCCTGGATCTCTGTTGCAGATGGAAACTGCTGGTGCTGTTCTCAGATATAACTTCTTTTTTGCAAGCACGCAGATGTTCCCAGGTGTGTTAAGCAGGATTTGTTCGGTGTTTCTACAAAACTTTTGTATTCCTTATGGAATGAAAAGGGGCTACTTTGACACTGAGGGGGCCACATGGAAGCAAGGAGTCAATTGTGACACTGGGATCCCATGGAACCAAAGGACAATTGTGACACAGCAGGGCCACGTGGATCCAGTGGTCCATTGTGACACTGTGGATCCATGGAGACCATGGCAACACCACCAGAACCTCATGGAACCAAGCTGTGGCTGGATCTCTGGCCACCTATCCAGCACAGGGTGGGTCTTTCCTCTTCAGAACACCCTGGACTGGGTTTGGAGCCCCTATGCATGTGAGATCTCCGCAGCTTTTCCTCCCTATTGGATTCCTGCACCAAGGAGCTGCTCCAAATGGCCTTTTTCACGAGGTTCTGCGCAGTGATTTGTCCCCTGTTGTCTCCATTCTCAGCTTGTGTTTTTTGGGGGGAGGAAGGACAAGGAGAGGATGGGTTTTGCCTCTGTGCTGGAGGGAAGAGGAAGGAGATCCCCCCATTCCATCCCTGGCAGGACAGTGTTGGCAGCAGGTTGTCCTGCAGCCGGGGGCCATGCTTGGCTAGGAAATGGAGCAGGATGGAAGGGAAAAGGAGCACTGACTTCCTCTTCACCTTCCTGGGGCTCCCACGGCATCTTCCTCTTCCTCACATCCTCCTCCTCCATCTGGCCAAAGTCTGGGAGTGAGAAATCCTGATTACAGGAAAAACAAGGGATGAGCACATTGAGTCTGAAGGTCCCTCTGCCCAAGTCCTCTCTGGAAGCCGCTGGGCATCTGGGGTCCATAAAAACCTCCCAAACACCAGGATTCATCCCTGAAAATGCCTCCCAGGAGATCCCTGTCTCTGGTCTCTCTCTGTTGCCGTATGAAGGATTATGGGGCAGCAAGAGAACAGCAACAAGGCACTCTCTTACTTGGTGCAAGAAAGAACAATTCATTGAAGGAAGCCATGGCTTTAAATAAGGTACTTTGTGAAAAACAAAACACACACAATTCATTGGTCAGAGAAAGAGACACCTCTTTTCCCTGGCTTTCCCACGGATCCAGCAGGTGTTTATCTCTGTTATAATTCTTTCTCTTGTGTTTACAGTAGAGAAAAAGTCTCTAGCCTGGGAAAAATACTGGCTGGAGTTCAAAAAGTTTCACAGCCTGAGAAAAAGACTCAGAACCTGAGAAAAAGGCCTGGCTGAAAGGTGCCTGAGCCTTCAGCAGTGTCCACATCTCCCCTTTGGTGTTTGGGGTTCCCACCCATCCCAGCTGCTGGAGGTCACAGTTGTAAAGGGGGTCCCACATCTACTTGCCATCCTCAGGCTGCTGAGAGTCCCAGGAATCCAAAAAGTTACCCCCTCTTCAATATTCCCACTTAGGGTTGCTGGGGGTTTTGGGCCCCCGGGGTCCCTTCTCCTCTTATTCTCTGCTTCACGGTGTAGGGGTGTCATTGTTGCAGTTCAGCAGGGCAGAAATACAAATTTTGTGTAGTGGTTTTGGTTCACCAATTTGAAATTTCCCAGGAAACATATCAATTTATGTTGTGGATTTAGCATTGGCCAACTTGCCAGTGTACCCACTAGAATTTTTTTTCATTTCCTGCTGCAAGATAGGATTAGGAGGAAGGCAAAACAGGCTCAAACTTTAAATGGAATAAAGAAAAACTTTATTAGTAGAAAGGAAAAGAAAAAAGAATAAAAATGAGAATAAAACTTTTAGAACACTTCTCCTCCCCTCACAACTTCTTTTCTTACATACTGACAACATACAGAAACAATTCAGTCATTTTGCCATCTTTAAAAAATAGTCTTTCACCAATTCACTTGGGAGAGGGGACTTCTCTCCTCAGTTTATGGAGATTTCTTCACAAGAAACAGTTTTCTCCTGGCCTCGATGTCACAGTGATCAGCTGCCAAAGAGAATGGAAATCTCATCACTGTGTAAAAATCTCTTCCGTGATGTTGGGGGTTGAGTGTTTTCTGTTACTGTGTCAATTGAAAGAATTTTTCCCATTATCATGCCAATGGAGCTGGCCGGGCTACACCCAGGGTCTCTGATGGGTCCAGACAAAGGGGTGGGTGGGAACAGCTCCCGGAGGGGCTTCTGAGGCTTCCGTGAGGGCACTCGGGTTTCCGGCGACCTGGGAGCAGGACGCGCGGGATTTTCAGCCACGCAGCCGAGCACAGGAGAGCCAGAACCTCTGCGACCACCTGCCCTGCATCTGCTTCGTTCCAGCCTCCTGCCTCTGCGGACACAGCTGATCACCCGGACACACATGGTGAGCAAGGAGCCGCTGCTCCAGCCCGTTCCCACCCGGGACCGGCGTGGCCGCTGCCGCCCCACCCCCCTCCCTCCTGCCTCCATTCCCGTCTGCTATCGGTACATCCGGGCTGTGGACTAAGCACAGAGACAACGTGCTTGCATCTAAAGGGACTGACACCAAGTTATCTATTTCGTTCTGTTAGCAATTTTAACTGTTATTGTTTTCTGCTTGTACAGTTAGATATATTAGCAAAAAGAGCTGTTATTCCCACCCCCTTATCTCTGCCTCAGAGTCCTTGATTCAAACAATTATAATACTTGGGGGGGGGGGGGAGTGGAACCAAAGTCTCTATTCCAAAGGGAAACTTCTGCCCTTACTGGCAGACACCTGTCCTTTCAAACCAGGACACGTGACTAGCAATCTTTACAACACAATTATTGAGGAGCATATCAACTTATGGGGCACACTTTAAGGATGATGACACTTCAAACAAAAGTTCCCTTCATCTTTGAAAAACATCATCATCTTCTTGTCATCTTCTTCGTTGTTGTCTTTGTCTTCTTTGGGGGCAGCAGGAGTATTCTCCTCTTCATTCAAACTTGTGGGATCCCAGCCATTTCAACATGTGCTTCCTTTAGCACAAATGCCTCTGCTCATATCTATAATTAGAACAGTTGTCCACCTCATAATGCTTTTCTGAGTTGTAGGGAAGGAGCTTGAAAAGCAGCTTCTCTGTAGCGTGAAAAAAGAGAAATTTCAGTGCATGACTCTTCTCCTTCCCTCGTCTGGGACCCGACTCTTCCTGACCTCAGTGTTTTCATGCTGTTTCTAAGCATATCTTTATCCTGGTCCTCTTCTTTCCCTCAGGGGAGAGAACAGTGTCTGCAAGTCTCATTCTGGGCAATGAATGAGTTCATATCTTGTCCGCAACTGTAGATGTTCATGTGATCTCTTCCAGCTGGCAGCCCAGAGCTATTTACAATAAAGAGTCTTTCAAGGCCATGCTGGGGCTGGGCTAGGATCGTAAGGGCTCAGCCAGAAAGCAGTGGTGGTTGTTCTGGCTGCATGGCTCTTTTCTGGCGTTTGCTACATTCAGTTCCAGCTGCAGGCTGATGGGTTTCCCTTCCCCCTGCCCAGAAAAGGGTGAGTCCCTTGCTGGAACAGGCCCAGCTATCTCTGCCCCAGGCCACGCTGCCCAGGAGGGCCCGGTTGCCTGGAGGTGCTCTCCTGGGGGGAGGCCCCTCGTACCAGCGGCAGGGCAGGGTTTGAATGTTGGCTGAATGTTCTGCTGAGCCGCGGGGTCCTTGGCAGTGCTGGGGGAGGGGGGAACTAAGATCTTAGCAGCCGTGCGGGCCTCCCCTCCCCATTTCTATCAGGGCCTTGGTTGAAAACGGGGCCCAGCATCACAGCCCAGCCCGGCCCAGCCAGGCCCGCAGACTGCACAGAGGGGGCCGGGCCAGTGTTACCTGTACTGAGGCTGGAAGGGAAAGAGAACTTTCTTGTGGCTTTTTTGTCTTTATATGTGTGTTTCACAAAACCGCAGAAACTTTCTCATTGGTGCAACAATGTGCCAATATTAAAAATCAGACACCGATTTATCCTTGTCAGGTCCAAAGGAGGCTGCCCCAGTCCTGGCAGAAAAAAAATTCAGGGAATCTTTACAAACCACCACACCAAGCTAGAAGTAAGCGTGTCCCTGGTTGAGTGATGACGGGATGGAGTACATACAAAAGATCCCAGCCAAGTCACTGAACCCCAAGTGCAGGTGCATCTTTGGCCAGGGAAATGGGTGTGTTAACACCCCAAACAATCACATGTGCATATCTGGGGCATTTAAACTCTCGATTTAAGAAGAGTCCTGAACAATAAAGAAATCTTTTGTCATAGGGATCACTGAGGGTTTGTGTTGTTTCTGTCTCCAACCACCATCCCAAAAAATATAATGGATGTGATCAGTGGGTGTGGGCAGTGCGTGTGAACCGTGGGTGTGAACATTGAGGTGATCAATGGGTGTATAGTCAATTTGGGCGTCATTGGGGTGTGGTCAATGGGAGCAGTCAGCAGGTCTGGTGGGTGGGTGTGATCAGTGGGTGTGGTCAGTGGGTATCAGCAGTGCAGAGTGGTCTGTGGGTGTGGGCTGTGGGAGTCGTGAGTGGGAAAACTCGGTGGGGTGTGGTCAGTGGGAGTATGGGCATTGGTGTGTTCATTGGGTGTGATCAGTGGTTCTGGTCAGTGGGGGTGTGATGTAATCCCATACCAGAGGTATAAGGAAGGCCTTACCTGTCCCTCCTGTCCCTTATCCTATTGGCAGACGGCCAGAAATCCCCTCCCTGACCCTTTCCTAGAAAAAGCCAAGACCTAGCTCCTTCTTATGGATACAATAGGAAGAAGTTACAGTTTGTAGCAGTTGGCGCCAAACGGATTTGGGCTTGTATTAAGAACCCAGAGGTAGCTAGAATCTCAGTTTCAGGATTTTACGCTCGTTCGTTCGATCAACTACGTCTGTGCTTGGTAGCTGTGTTTATACAGCCCTAGGCATGGAGGACAGAGCCGGTAGCTTGCTTTAGTGCCCAAGTAAGTCGGCTCGAAGACAAGCAGCTTTCACAAACGACACAACAGCCAGGTCTGCAGGACAGGTAAAGTCCATCATGGGAGGCGGGAACCCTAGGAAGTGCCCCTAGGAGCAAGGAGGGGGGTTCCCCCACGCAGACCGATGTCGGGCGCGGCGCCAGGACGGGCTAGCACCCTGGGGCGCCTCAGCAGCAGCTGCGATTTCAGCGGGGCGGCCACTCCGCTGTCTGTGTGGAAACCGCAAAAAAATAAACCTGTTTGGAACGTAGCTGCTCACGGCTCCGGCATTGTGCAGTGACTGGGAAACCCTCTGAAAGCAGTGCAAGGCTGCAGGGTTCCCCCAGGCTCGGCACGGCAGGCGGGACACAACTGAGTCGTGTGTTTGTGTGGGGTGTGCGTGGAAGTGACAGGAATTGTGCAGCTCTCTTTAGGACAACAATGGGCGCTGGGTTAACTGCACATCAAAAGAGTGTGTTTTCTCAAATTCAAGGAATTTTGCATGTTGAAAAAATTACAGTTTCTAAAAAGCAGTTAAAGTCTTTTGTTTTCTGGCTGTTTTCTAAAATTCCAGACTGCAAATTACAAAATATAAATTCAGTTTCATTTTGGGATAATGTGGGAAAATTATTAACATCTAAAGTAGAAAAATTAGACTCTAAAGCTGCTGTGTTTCTTCCAATATTTTTACAAGTACGCAAATGCTTATTAGAAACTGAAAATAAAAGACAGCCACAAACAAATTCTTTAAACCACCCTCCCTCTTCTCCAAAATCCCCTGTCCCTGAAAATAGTGAGAAACCAGAGATACCTCAGGAAAATACTAAGCTCCCCCCCTCCATCTACCCAAGCTCTGTGTTCCCGTCTCTTTCCCTCAGTTTACCTCAGAATAGTTCGGCAAGGAACTTTCCTTTGTCTCACGGGGGGAACCGCGTGTCTAATGGTGGCAACCATGTTTCGATTTCTTCATCTCTTAACCCTTTCTCCTTCTCAATCCCCTTCCCTGCCCCCTTCCCTCGCCCCCCTCCCAACCGGTTCCTGCTACCGTGTAACTCTACACCAACAGGTTTGGCTAGTCGCTTCTTCCCCGCTCAGGTTACAGTTTCTAATCCTTCTGATTACAGCAAGTGCCAGACAGATAGCCCGAAGGCTACAGACAGTGAAAGAAAAAAAGGTTCAGTTAACAGCAGGGACTCTGTCCCGCGAGAGGGAGTAACTGCATTGCCTCCCAGGCTGATAGATAAAGATACACCTAGCCCTACAGCTCAAAACTTGGAAAATTATGTACCCTCAGTTACTCCTGTAGTTTATATGGGTAGATAAAATGGTAATAGAGTTTATCAACCTTTGTTTTACCATGATAAGAAAAAGATTTGTAAATCACAGAAGAATTTTGGCCATGACAGTGAAATTTTTAAGGGCATGATGAAAGCAACTTTCACTTCAATTAAATTAGTTCCCCATAAATTGAAGGACCTTTTCAGGTGTTTGCTAACTCCCTCAGAATATAATTTATGGTTTAATATCTGGAAACGTTCTTTAATGGTTCCTTTAACAGAACTTCACCAAAGCCCTGTGTCCTGGTTTGAAAGGACAGGTGTCGGCCAGTAAGGGCAGAAGTTTCCCTTTGGAATAGAGACTTTGGTTCCACTCCCCTCCCCCAAGTATTATGATTGTTTGAATTAAGGACTTTGAGGCAGAGATAAGGGGGGTGGGAATAACAGCTCTTTTACTAATATATCTAACTATACAAACAGAAAACAATAACAGTTAAAATTGCTAACAGAACGAAATAGGTAACTCGGTGTCAGTCTCTTTAGATGCAAGCACGCTGTTTTTGTGTTTAGTCCACAGCCCGGATTTGCCGAAGGGCAGGCGGGAACGGAGGAAGGAAGGAGGGGGGAGGGGCGGCAGCGGCCACGCCGGTCCCGGGCGGGACGGGCTGGAGCGGCGGCTCCTCGCTCACCGTGTGTGTCCGGGTGATCAGCTGTGTCTGCAGAGGCAGGAGGCTGGAAACGGGGCAGATGCAGGGCAGGTGATCGCAGAGGGTCTGGCTCTCCTGTGCTCGGCCACGTGGCTGAACGATCCCAGGCGTCCTCCTCCCAGCTCGCCGGAAACGCGAGTGCCCTCCCGGAAGCCTCAGAGGCCCCTCCGGGGCCGTCCCCATCCACCCCTTTGTCTGGACCCATCAGAGACCCTGGTTGTAACCCGGCCAGCTCCATTGGCATGATAATGGGAAAAATTCTTTCAATTGACACAGTAACAGAAACACACTCAACCCCCAACACCCTGACAATTCCAAAGATTCTGATAATAACCAAATTACTTTAAATCATTTATGTGGTGAAGGGAATTTCCATTATCCTGAAAAACAGACTCGAGTGTTATCAAAATTTGTTTTAGATAAGATTTTCAATTTAGCTGAAAAAGCTTTTAATCAATTACCAACTCTTGAAGTAACTGGTAGTTATATTAATGTTAAACAATATGCTTCTGAGAATTTTTTGCATTTCGTAGATAGACTTCGCTCACAGGTTGAAAGACAAGTACATGATCCAGCAATCCAGGCAGAACTGATTAAGATGGCACAGAGAAATGCCAATGAAGCCTGTTGCAGAATTATTCTAAGCCTTCCTCTGTATCCAAAACCAACTTTAGCACAAATCATAGAAGCATGCACCAGCAAAGCAGAACTCTTCACTGCGTCAGAAAGACATCCAAGGCCAGCACCATCCAAGCCTGCAGCAGCTGAAGCACCACAAGCGAGGAAGCACCCAATGCCACCTGAACAGCTACAGAATGTCACCTGCTTCCAGTGTAAAAAGCAAGGACATTTTGCTAGAAACTGTTCTCAGTACAGGAAACAGAAGAAATTCAGCAAACAAAAAAAAAAACTAGAATTGAGGTGCAGGCCTGCCATAAACACCATAAAGCACCAGGATATAAATTCTGCAGGCTATACTCTAGCAAAAGACTCTCTTAAAAATAAAGGGGGAGGAGGATATGGACAATGTGGGTATAACATAATGTAAATGTTAAATGTTCTCTTAACCAAGTCAGGCAGACTTGTGGCCGTGTTAGGCTCCAGACTAACAAAAGGTCTCATTTCAGATGTACTGGCTGGACAATTTTAACAGTGGACCTGTCAAGCAGCGTATAGACATGATGGTATTTCACATGGAAATGGAGAGTGAGTATTTGTTGTGGGAGACACAGCATACAGATCCTTAGAAATTGAAATAGCTCCTATGATTATGAAAGGAAAAATATCCTGTCTCATAATATCTTGCAATATTTAGATGATGTATTAGTGTGTGCTCCCAACAACTTAATACTCCAAAACACACTTGACCTAGTGGTTAAAGTTTTAACCTCTGCTGGATTTCAATTGCGGGAAAACAAAATTCAAAAGATGCCACCTTGGAAGTATCTGAGCTTGGAAATTATTAGAGGCAGGCTCACCTTTATCAACCTGAGTTGCCTTTCAAATTCATTATTTTGGGGAAACTTCCACACCTGCTGTCTTGGTTTCAAAGGACAAGTGTCTGCCAGTAAGGGCAGAAGTTTCCCTTTGGAATAGAGACTTTGGTTCCACTCCCCCCCCCCAAGTATTATGATTGTTTGAATTAAGGACTTTGAGGCAGAGATAAGGGGGGGTGGGAATAACAGATCTTTTACTAATATATCTAACTATACAAACAGAAAACAATAACAGTTAAAATTGCTAACAGAACGAAATAGGTAACTCGGTGTCAGTCTCTTTAGATGCAAGCACGCTGTTTTTGTGTTTAGTCCACAGCCCAGATTTGCCGAAGGGCAGGCGGGAACGGAGGAAGGAAGGAGGAGGGAGGGGCGGCAGCGGCCACGCCGGTCCCGGGCGGGACGGGCTGGAGCGGCGGCTCCTCGCTCACCGTGTGTGTCCGGGTGATCAGCTGTGTCTGCAGAGGCAGGAGGCTGGAAACGGGGCAGATGCAGGGCAGGTGATCGCAGAGGGTCTGGCTCTCCTGTGCTCGGCCACGTGGCTGAACGATCCCAGGCGTCCTCCTCCCAGCTCGCCGGAAACGCGAGTGCCCTCCCGGAAGCCTCAGAGGCCCCTCCGGGGCCGTCCCCATCCACCCCTTTGTCTGGACCCATCAGAGACCCTGGGTGTAGCCCGGCCAGCTCCATTGGCATGATAATGGGAAAAATTCTTTCAATTGACACAGTAACAGAAACACACTCAACCCCCAACACCCTGACAATTCCAAAGATTCTGATAATAACCAAATTACTTTAAATCATTTATGTGGTGAAGGGAATTTCCATTATCCTGAAAAACAGACTCGAGTGTTATCAAAATTTGTTTTAGATAAGATTTTCAATTTAGCTGAAAAAGCTTTTAATCAATTACCAACTCTTGAAGTAACTGGTAGTTATATTAATGTTAAACAATATGCTTCTGAGAATTTTTTGCATTTCGTAGATAGACTTCGCTCACAGGTTGAAAGACAAGTACATGATCCAGCAATCCAGGCAGAACTGATTAAGATGGCACAGAGAAATGCCAATGAAGCCTGTTGCAGAATTATTCTAAGCCTTCCTCTGTATCCAAAACCAACTTTAGCACAAATCATAGAAGCATGCACCAGCAAAGCAGAACTCTTCACTGCGTCAGAAAGACATCCAAGGCCAGCACCATCCAAGCCTGCAGCAGCTGAAGCACCACAAGCGAGGAAGCACCCAATGCCACCTGAACAGCTACAGAATGTCACCTGCTTCCAGTGTAAAAAGCAAGGACATTTTGCTAGAAACTGTTCTCAGTACAGGAAACAGAAGAAATTCAGCAAACAAAAAAAAAAAACTAGAATTGAGGTGCAGGCCTGCCATAAACACCATAAAGCACCAGGATATAAATTCTGCAGGCTATACTCTAGCAAAAGACTCTCTTAAAAATAAAGGGGGAGGAGGATATGGACAATGTGGGTATAACATAATGTAAATGTTAAATGTTCTCTTAACCAAGTCAGGCAGACTTGTGGCCGTGTTAGGCTCCAGACTACCAAAAGGTCTCATTTCAGATGTACTGGCTGGACAATTTTAACAGTGGACCTGTCAAGCAGCGTATAGACATGATGGTATTTCACATGGAAATGGAGAGTGAGTATTTGTTGTGGGAGACACAGCATACAGATCCTTAGAAATTGAAATAGCTCCTATGATTATGAAAGGAAAAATATCCTGTCTCATAATATCTTGCAATATTTAGATGATGTATTAGTGTGTGCTCCCAACAACTTAATACTCCAAAACACACTTGACCTAGTGGTTAAAGTTTTAACCTCTGCTGGATTTCAATTGCAGGAAAACAAAATTCAAAAGATGCCACCTTGGAAGTATCTGAGCTTGGAAATTATTAGAGGCAGGCTCACCTTTATCAACCTGAGTTGCCTTTCAAATTCATTGTTTTGGGGAAACTTCCACACCTGCTGTCTTGGTTTCAAAGGACAGGTGTCTGCCAGTAAGGGCAGAAGTTTCCCTTTGGAATAGAGACTTTGGTTCCACTCCCCTTCCCTAAGTATTATGATTGTTTGAATCAAAGACTCTGAGGCAGAGATAAGGGGGGTGGGAATAACAGCTCTTTTACTAATATATCTAACTATACAAACAGAAAACAATAACAGTTAAAATTGCTAACAGAACGAAATAGATAACTCGGTGTCAGTCTCTTTAGATGCAAGCACGCTGTTTTTGTGTTTAGTCCACAGCCCAGATTTGCCGAAGGGCAGGCGGGAAACGGAGGCAGGAAGGAGGGGGGAGGGGCAGCAGCGGCCACGCCGGTCCCGGGCGGGAACGAGCTGGAGCGGCGGCTCCTATCTTACTGTGTGTGTCCGGGTGATCAGCTGTGTCCGCAGAGGCAGGAGGCTGGAACGGGGCAGATGCAGGGCAGGTGATCGCAGAGGGTCTGGCTCTCCTGTGCTCGGCCATGCGGCAGAAGATCCCAGGCGTCCTCCTCCCAGCTCGCCGGAAACGCGAGTGCCCTCCCGGAAGCCTCAGAGGCCCCTCCGGGGGCCGTCCCCACCTACCCCTTTGTCTAGACTTATCAGGGACCCTGGGTGTAACCCGGCCAGCTCCATTGGCATGATAATGGGAAAAATTCTTTCAATTGACACAGTAACAGAAAAACACTCAACCCCCAACACCTGCATGGTCTAATATTCCAGTGAATTGAGGGGCAGAAAGATTCACTCTTAATCATAGAGTGGGTCTTTTTCTCTCATCAAAAATCCAAAACCATCACTCAGCCACAGGAGCTAATGGCTCAGCTGATTCAAAAGGCAAGAATGAGGCTGCATGAACTAGCTGGCTAGTTGTAACTTTGCATGCACCCACCTTCCGGTAAAACTTTCTGGGGAGGAAGGAACTCTCCTGAGAGGTTAACCAAAGAGATGTTTGAACATTTGCTACAAAGCAATGCCAGCCTCCAGATATCTCTGGATAGCTACAGTGGACAGATATCTGTTCACAGCCCAGCTCGTAAGTTGTTCAATGAGGAATTCCACCTCATTCCTCGTGAACAGAGGAGTCAGAGACCACTCGAAGCTCTCACAGTGTTCACAGATTCATTAGCGGCCTCTCATAAGTTGGTGATGACTTGGAGAAACCCACAGACTCATCATTGGGAAGCTGATCTTGAATTTGTGGAGGGTTCGCCCCAAATAGCCGAGCTGGCTGAAGTTGTGAGAGCCTTTGAGAAGTTTTCAGAGCCATTTAACTTGGCAACTGACTCAGCTTATGTTGCTGGAGTAGTGTCTAGAGCGGAGCAGGCAGTTCTCAGAGATATTGATAATGAGCATCTCTTCAGGCTGCTGTCAAAACTAATCTATTTGGTTTCACACAGAGAGCATTCCTTCTATGTGATGCATGTAAGGTCACATACAGAGCTGCCAGGAGAAATCGCACAAGGGAATCGAGTGGCAGACTCCCTTGCAGCCCCAGCTGAGAAAGCACGCCTCACTAACATCTTCCAACAGGCAAAGCTGAGCCACCAGCAATACCACCAGAATGTTCCAGGTCAGGTTTGTCAGCTCCAGCTAACATAGAGTCAGGCTCGAGCCATTTTGGCCACCTGTCCCAGCTGCCAGCTCCTGGCCATGCCATCACTGGGTATGGGGGCTAATCCCCGAGGCCTGGGCACCTGTGAAGTGTGGCATACTGACATTACACACATTCCCAGTTTTGGTCGCCTCAAATATGTCCATGTGAGTATTGACACATATTCAGGTGCAATTTATGTGTCTGCTCATGCAGGAGAAAGGGCTGTACATGCTAAACAACACTTAGTGCAAGCCTTTTCAGTGTTGGGAATCCCTAGGGAAATCAAAACAGATAGTGGCCCAGCATACATATCCAAGGAGTTCCTGGAATTTGTCCAGAAGTAGGGAGTGGAACATAGAACTGTCATCCCCCACTCCCCCACAGGCTAAACTGTGATCGAGCATGCCCACCAGACACTCAAACAGGTCTTGGCTAGACAGAGCAGTTCCACTGTGTGGATGTCTCCACAGCAAAAGCTCTGTAAAGCCCTGTTCACTGTCAATTTCTTGAATTGATCATTGGAAAACATGAGTCCTCCTGTGGTACGTCACTTTAGCAGCAGCAAACAGTTCAAGTTTTCTCAGCATCCACCAGTTTTGATTAGGGGCCCAGAAACATGGGAAACCAAAGGTCCCTATGAGCTTGTTACCTGGGGATGTGGTTATGTGTGCGTATCCACTCCCTCAGGCCCTCGGTGGATTCCCCAAAAGTGGGTGAAACCTTTTGTTCCAAGCAATCCAGCTCCAGCAGGAGGAGATGAGAAGCAAGTTGCCATTGCTTCAAAAAGAAGATGCCATGGGAAAGAAGAGGAAAAATCTTCATAAAGAAGGACCTTCCGGCAGACAGAGACTTTTAATGTGTTTTAAAATATTTGTTTTTTCTTTTAGAGAAAACCTACCCTCCACTCAACCCCGTGAAGAACCCCTTCCAAGTTGTCTTTTTATTAACACTGAACAATTTGGCAGCGGCATGGGTTGTCCCTCAGTCACGTCAAAATGTTTGGGTGACCCTGGCACAGATGCTCCAACAGGAAAACATATGTCTGTCCAGTGAAGCAGCAAAAAATCTTATGTCCACCTGTTTGGTAGAAATCCCATTGAAGGCTGGAGAATATTCAGCCATCTTTGAAATACAAAAGCCCAATGATAAAAATCCTAGGCAGCAAGCTGCAATGTGTAAAACCCCCATAGAGGAGTTGCTGTCAAAGTTGCCCAAAGCAGCTCAGGAACACCAAGAATTGGAGTTATTGGGTTCCTACCCAGCACAATACTGCATTCATTTTAATATCGTCCCAAAACCTACTAACACTAATGAGTTCCATCTCATACGACAATTTCGTAGAGGATTTATGGCCAAATATTGGTGTAATATTTGAAACCGTATTGCAATGGGCACTCCAATGTATTCAAGTCCCAAAAGTCTCCCTAAGGGATTGTTTTAATTTGTGGAGACTGGACATGGGCAGGGATTCCTTCTTAGCTTCTAGGAGGGCCATGTACCTTCAGGCGGTTGTCCCTGTTAGCACCCAACAAAACTTTAATTAGTGATTGGACTCACAAAAACAAATTGACTGACAAAATACAAAAGAGAAGTGCAGACAATTTGGATCCAAACTGTAATGCTGATATTTTCTATTGGGCCAAATAAAAAAGAATAGCTGTGTCCGTGTTTCTTTCGTGGGTTGCAGCAGCCAAAGCTCTAGGTGAATTAGGCCACCTAGAGTGTTGGGTGGTTAAACAGGCAAACTTAACATCAACTGCCATCAGTTCTCTCCTAGAAGATGAGGAAATTACCAGGCAGGCCACATTCCAACATTGTGCTGCTATAGATTTTCTTCTGCTACTGCATGGACATGAATGCCAGGAATTTGAAGGACTTTGCTGTATGAATCTGACCTCAAAAGCTCCTAATGTCCACGCTGCCCTCCGAAACATGGACAGATTGATCGGACAAGTGAAGCAAAAATCAGAAGTTTGGTTCAAAGAACTGTTCAAAGGCCGGGGGTTCTCAGGGTGGTGGACTTCTATAGTTAAAACAATTTTGTTATTCTTTATTATTATTTTCCTTGTAATAATGGCATTTGGAATCCTGCATCACTTAGTTTTCAAAGCTATTAATGGTATCATTCCTTCTACCTCTGTAGTCAATCACATAGAAATTAAAAACATAGAACAATCTTATTCTCCCACCAATTACAAATGGTGGGCAAAATCATAATTCCAATCAAAATAAATTTAATATCTTGCCCTCACTTAATAAACAGAAAACGGTGAGATGTTGTAATCTGATACCAGAGGTATAAGGAAGGTCTTAACTCTTCCCTCCTGTCCCTATCCTATTAGCAGAGAGCCAAATATCCCCTCCCTGACCCTTTCCTAGAAAAGGCCAAGATCTGAGACTCTCTTTCTCTTTTGGCCTGGGACCACCATGAAATAAACTACAATCTTTAAGAAAGGCAAGGAGCCTCTTTTGAGCTTCTTTTATCTTATGCTAAGCCTAGCTCCTTCTTATAGATACATAGGAAGAAGTTAAAGCATTTAGCAGAACAGGATGTGCCTTGCCAGGGGCTGGGGTTCAGGCCTTGGTCCTTTGCAAATCTGAAACACATCCAGGTTTGCTCAGCAACAGAGAAACCTTTCCCTCGCTTTTCTCCACTAGTCATCAGCGCCACCAGTGCTGTGCTCTAACTGGAAATTTGGGACACTTTCCGAGTCAAACCCTCAGTGGGACCCATTAAAATTTCAAGAAACTTTGGAGTTTGAATATGACTGAGTTCTTGGGAAGCTTTCCTTCAGCTCCCTCTCAGGGACTGATGCCCAGGGATTCAGCGCTGTTGGAAAAAACCCAGCTCCACCGAGATGGGGCAACTTAGAGGCATTTTAAAAGATTTTATTCAATTTTCCATCTTGTTGAAGGGTGAAACATAAGACATGTAAAACTCAATGCCATTCTATCAGAAGCCAAGTTCTTTTCTGGTTACAAAACCTTATAAATGCTTTTCAGCCTATTGCCTTTTGCCACACAATGGTGCTAATACTTCTAACAGCAATCACCTTTTATTTTACCCCATGGGTCTTGCCACAATTCATCTTTCCCAGTTCCAATTCTCAAAAATATCTGGTCTTTTTGCAAGGCTCTCATTTGAAAATCGTTCCTAGTTCAATCTCTCTCTCAACAATGTTTTCTCGATTCCATTTTTCCTAAGTCAGCACACCTTATCTCAGTGTTTGCATACAGATGTACAAGACAGTGTGAGCTTTCAGTCAGGCTTTGAGAATCCTTTACAAATCTATTTCTCACAAAGATAAATCACAGAATGTTGCAATCGCCATTGCCCTAAAGAGAACAGTAATAAAATACACCCATTAAAATAAGAAGGTCTTTGACATGATTCTCCATAACTATAAGAAGAAACCTTCTGAATGAAGTGCACTAGACCAGAGAGAAATCAATGTGGAACCATGGTTTGTTAGGAAACCTCTCAAGAATTCAGTCATAATCAAATTCCAAAGTTTCTGAAACTGTTCATGGGTCCCACTGAGGGACACGACTGAGAAAGTGTACCCTGGTTCCAGTTAGAGCAGGAAATTGGAGGCAGAGATGACAATGGTGTGGGAAATGCAAGCACGAATAGCTCTCAGTTCTTTGTGCATACAGGCACAGAAATAGAGATGGAAACAAGGTTTCACCTAATACCTTGAAGAAGGCTTGGAGAATTAGAGCATTAAAAGTAAAATAGACATTAAAAAACAATATATGTGTTTGGTTTAAGGAGAAGTATGTATTAAGCAAACAGAGATATGTATTATGTAAGCAATGCAGTTTGTTAAGTAAGATAGTAAAAGATTTTCAAGTTTAGCAATAGAACCTGTTAGAACCCATTAGAACTTTGCTAGAAGTTTAAGCTGTATCACTGTACAATTGTGAAGCGTTATATGATTGGTTGAAAAATGAGGTATTGCATCTGAGAAGCAAAGCATTAAATGATTGGTGTAAAAAGATGCTAGCAAACTTCATAGAAGTATTCCTTTGACTAAAAAATTAACAAAAGGCATTATAATTAAGAATTAGGTGGCTTCTGATACCATGGCTTTGGATGTAACACCGTTAAATTCTTACCCTTCTATGAGGCTGTTGCAAAAAAGAAATAAACTGTATTTTACAGTGTCTCTCAGTTACCCCATCTCTTGCAATATTAATCTCTCAATAAGGATTTTTTTTGGAAACCAGGTCTACCATACAAAATCAATAAGGATGTAGGGACACCAGGTCTACCCTATTAAAAATCAATAGGGATTTAGGGACTAAATTACATCTACCCCATTGAAGTCATGACAGATTTAGGGAAACCAGGTCTACCCATTAAAATCAATGGGAATTTTGCAGAGATTTGGGGCTAAAATGAGGACAAATTTGATGAATTTGGAGATAATCTTGGGCTTAATTCCGGGAATTTCAACTCCCAGTGCTGACTCTCTGGAAGTTCTGGATGAATTCCTGGAGCCAAGCCCTAATGCCTGATCCCACAACTGTGGCCCATGCTGGAGCTGTGACTCCAGGTAAGCCCAAAAAATGTCTGTTTTCAGCCCAAAAGCTAAGTATTCTGAGCCCAAAATTGGGATTTTTAGGGCCAAAAATTTTGGGACATCAGTCTTCCCACTGAAGTCAATGGCGATTGAGGAACACCACGTCTGCCAATTAATAGGGCTTGATCTGGAAAGGTTACTGTTTAAACTGGGACCACTGGGAGTGATAAATAAAGATAAATGGGGATAAACAAGATACCGGGTCTACACTTTTAAAATAAATAGGAATTTAGGGACATGAGGTATATTCAGTAAAATCATTAGGGATTTATGGAAACCAGGTCTACCCAGTCAAAGCAATGAGGATGTAGGGACACCAGTTTTGAGGAGCCACAGGGGTGTTGGGTGATCCAGTT
Organism: Erithacus rubecula; assembly: GCF_903797595.1. NCBI lineage: Eukaryota > Metazoa > Chordata > Aves > Passeriformes > Muscicapidae > Erithacus > Erithacus rubecula. The sequence continues at coordinate 74,885 of NW_027636007.1, read as the reverse complement.
GTCCAAGGGGTAGCCAGGTGTACCCAGGTGATTTTGGGGGGCACCCAGGTGATTTTCGGGCATATCCAGGTGATGTTTGGGGCACCCAAGTGTGCTGACTCACTATGATTGGCTGGGAGAAGATGATGGCCACCGTTGTGTCATCCCAGTCAACATGGACACAGATAGCCCTTGGCAGCAAGGGGGCTGTCGGAGGGCACCCCAACATTCAGGGGGTACCACAAAACTCCAGGTAAGGGCTTCAGAGGTGGGAGGGAGCCCAGAGCTACCTGCAGTGCAGGTACACCAAGGCACATTGGTCTGTGTGGTCAGTGAAGACAGCATTCTGCACCAGCTCCATCTCTGAGGTAGGCAAAGGGGGCATGCCAAAATATCAGGGGAGCAGAGGGGTCACCCAAACTGATGCATGAAAAAACTCTATAACCTACACAGTAAGCTATAGGTATGTATTTTATGCAGCACTGAGGTGCATGGGGGATAGCTCCTCCAAAAATATGCACACGTTCGGCAACTTGCACCTCTCTTTTTATTCTCTAAAAGCTAGGATTGCACAATATGCCTAATACATATTCGTTTCCTAACCCTGCCTGTCCCCGCTTCATATTAAAATTAACTCCATGCCTCGTTGTGACTGCGCACCTCCCCTTGTTGATCTCTCTGGTGGTCGCCTGAGATGAAGTAAGCAGTCTTCTCAATTGAACTTTTTACCTCGCCTTCTTTGCGAGTGTGTATTAATCTTTGGTCACTTTCCAGACCTTGACACCAATTTTTGCTGGCTCAAGGGTCTAAGGAATCCCCCTTAACTGGAAGGGGCCTGGCTCTTCCACCCTGTTTGGGCATTCTTGGCTCCCTATCTTATCCTGTAGCCTTGCTCTGTCCTCTGGTTCTTGCAAAGACAGCGAATGTGAAACACAGAATCTTGTCAGGTCTCTTCTAGTTAAAGCATCCTGTATTGTATGTACCCTATGTACATCCTCCTGTATGTACCCTTCACTCTTTAATTTTGAATTTAATTCCACTGTTTCAGTGTCACCATGGCTCCTTGGTTCCACTGCCCCACAGCTTCATCCTTGACCCTTGGTTCCATAGGGGTCTGGAGTCACAATGGTGCCCCTGAATCCATGAGGCACAAGAGTGTCAAAAACGGTCTCTTTGGTTCCATGAGGTTCCATAGTGTCTCCATGGTGTCCTTGGATCTGCGGCTCTCCTTGACACAACTGACCCATGGTTTCATGAGGTTCCACAGTGTCACTGTGGTGTCCTTGTACCCACATTGTCACAACTGACCCATGGTTCCATGAGATTCTGCAGTGTCACCATGGTCGCTGCCAGAGGCTGGATGAGATCAATGTCCCAGACACCTCGGGATGAGCTGTCAGTCAGTCACACAGTGGGCTGGTGCTGACCCGGGCTCTGATTGCCCGAGCAATCACAATACCCACCTGGGGGGAGGCCCACAAAGGCCCAGGGGCTTAAAACACAGAGCACATGCTCAGTCCATTGTACATTCCCTGCCTTCTGCTGGGATCTGTGTCACACCAAAGGCAATGCTCCACACCCAGCGCTGGAGCCCCAACCCAGTTCCTGAGTGACCAAATGACTGAAAGTCCCCCCTGGGGGGAAGGACCCAGGAAGACCAAGGAGAATTTAAGACAGACCACTAGGCAAACACACATTTGACCCTACCTCCTCTGGAATTTCTATCTGAACACCACTGGAATCCAGGAGTTCATAGCTGTGTGTGAGCATCTCTGTGTCTTTTTTGTCTGTGTGTCTTCTGTTTCTTCTGTTTCTGTCCTCTTCCATATTTTGAGTAACTTGAGGGAGGGGGATTGCTAGGCAGGGCCATCAGCTGCAGAGATCCTGGCTGCTTCTCTCTCCCCCCAGAGTGGCCAGACTGGCCCATGGTGTGGTTGGAATGCCCCTGATGAGTTTTTCCAGAAACCACTGCACAAGGGGGAGGGGGAGCTATCAGCCCATGGGTGCAGCCTCTGAGTTTTAGCCTGGCTGTTGAGATCCTGACCCCCTCCCAGAGCAGCCCCTGCCCTTTTGCTATCCTGCCCCCGGCCCCCAGAGCAGCTGCCGAAAAAGTTTCCATTGTAAAATAGCTCTGAGCTGCAGCCCAGGAAAGACCGAATGACTATCTGCAGGCCTAGGCAAAATATGAATACTTTCACTGCCCAGAATGTGACTTGCAGACACTTTGTTCTCTCTCCTGAGTGAAAGAAGAGGACCGAGATGAAGATAGGCACAGAAGCAGCATGCAAACACCAAGGTCAGAAAAAAGGAAAAGTCAGGTCTCAGATGACAGAAGGAGATGGGTCGTGGACTGAAATTTTCCTTTTTTAAGCTGTGGAGAAGAGACTCTTGTTTTCTTATAACTCATAGAAAATGCATTATGGGGTGGTTTAAGTGTTTTAACTGTAGACATGAGCAGAGACATTTGTGCTAAAGGAAGCAGGTGTTGAAATGGCTGTGATCCCATGAGAAATTTGAATAGAGAGGAAAGAGATGAAGATCGCTTCTGTCCCCCAGGGAAGAGAAGAAGAAAGACCCCTGTTTTCAAAGATGAAGACAGCTTTTGTTTGAATTATTATAACCCTGAAAGTGTGCCCCATAGGTTGATAAAGTCCCAATAAAGCCTATGGGAAAACTGTAAATCGAGGAAGGAATTTTTACACAGTGATCAGATTTACATTCTCCCTAGTATCACTGATCCACTGTGACAGAGACAGGAGAAAACTGTTTTCTTGTGGAGAAATCTCCATAGACTGAAGAGAAGTTCTCATCATCCAAGTCAATTGGTGAAAGGCTTTTTTTAGAGATGTCAAATTGACTGATCTGTTTCTGTACGTTATCAGTTGAAAGAAAAGAAGTTGTGGGGGGAAGAGAAGCATTCTGAAAGTTCTATTTTAAGGTTGTTTCTTTTCTTGTAGTTTCTACAAATAGTTTTTCTTTGTGCCCTTTAAAATTGGAGCCTGTTTGCCTTCCTGCTAATCCTATCTCACAACAGGAAATGAATAAATAATTCTAGTGGGTTCACTAGCAATTTGGCCAACACTACATCCATGACAAACTTAAAATTGAACTCTTCTTTCTTGACCTCTTCAGTTCAGGAATTCAGTTGGGAAAACTCATAAATATTTGTTCAAAACACCCAAACAAGAAAAGGCCCTGGGAAAGATTTGAGTTTTCAATTCTTCTGTGGTTAATTAGACAGAAGTCAGAAGTGTATTCAAAGTAAATATACAATATTGAAAACAGAGGGAAGTGTTTTGTCCTGTAAGGTTTTCTTTTTATTTTTATAGAATGATAAAATCAATGTCTAATTTATATTGGCTCCTAGCACCTTGTAATGCAGTTTGAAGAGATATGAAAATCAAGACCCTCCATGGCTTACAATCAATAACACTTTCTCCCCACCCCCCTCCCAACCATTTCCCTCATCTAACCCATGTGAGTCCAATGGATCAGGAATGGTGTGGCCAGTAGGACCAGGGCAGTGATTCTTCCCCTGTGCTCAGCACAGGTTGGGCAGTACCTTGAGTGCTGTATCCAGTTCTGGGCCCCTGAAATTTAGGAAGGACTTGGAGGGGCTGGAGCGTGTTGAGAGAAGGACAAAAAGGTTAGTGAGGGGTCTGGAACACAAGTCTTGTGAGAAGCAGCTGAGGGAGCTGAGGATGTTTATCCTGGAGAAGAGGAGGCTTGGGGGAGACCTCATCACTCTCTACAGCTCCCTGACAGGAAGGTGCAGCCAGGGGGGCTCAGGCTCTTCTCCCAGGGAACAGCAAGAGGTCAAGAGGACACAGCCTTAAGCTGCACCACAGTGTATTTAGGCTGGACACTGGGGAATATTCTTCACAAAAAGAGTGATTGGTCATTGGAATGGGCTGCCCAGGGAGGTGGGTGAGTTATTGTCCCTGGAAATGTTTCAGTATAGACTGGATGTGGCACTGAGTGACATGGTCTGAGTGACAAGCTGGTGTTAGGTCAAGTTGGACTAGATGCTCTCAATGGTCTTTTCCAGCATGGGTGATTCTGTGATGATTGTGAAACTTTAGGGCCCTGGGGAAGCAAGGGGCCATTATGACACTGTGGAGACTCGTGGAAGTGAGAGGACCATAGTGACACTGTGTACGACATGGCACCACAGAGCCAAGATGACACTGTGACACTGTGGGGCTACATGGAAGTAAGGAATCCATTGTGACACTTTGGGTCCTGGTGGAACCACAGAGGCCACTTTGACACTGCAGGGCCTTGTGGAATCAAGGAGCCATTGTGACACTGTGGAGCCAAGGAGAGCTCTGTGAGAGCCTGGGGCCCAATGGAAGCAAGGGGCCATTGTTCCACTGCAAGGACTCTTGGAACAAAGGGAAAAATTGTGACGCTCTGGTCCCCCATGGAAGCAAGGGACCCTGGTGACACTGCAGGATCTTGTGTAACCAGGGCTCCACTGTGACACTGCAGCACCAAGGAATTTATGGCAGCACTTGGAGGCCTCATAGAACCAAGAAGTCACTGTGACACTGCAAGGCCTTGTGGAACCATGCAGAGCATTGTGACAGTGCAGGACCCAGTGTAATGATGGGGCCATTGCGACACTGCAGGGCCCCAAGGAACCAAGGGGCCAGTGCTTCTCCTCAGAGACTCATGGAATGAAGGAAACATGTTTTATACTGTGGTGCCCCTTGGGACCAAGAGGTCATTGTGACACTTTGGAACCAAGGAAGTCATTGCTTCACTGCAGGACCTCATGGAACCAAGGATCCACTGTGACACTGCAGGGCCCAAGGGTTCAAGGGACTTTGTGGCACAAAGCAGTCTCATGGAACAAGAGGGACACCTGTGGCACTCATGGAATCATGGAGAACAGTGTGACATTTTAGGCCCTTATGGAATCCTGGTGGCACCAAGGTGGCTGAGAGTGTTGAAATGCTATAGTGTTGGAGGGCTCCTCAGAGGGACCTGGACAGGCTGGACCCTGTCCCGTCTCCGAGGGTCTCTTCAGGCTTGAGACCTCCCCAGAGAGGGCATGGAGGTGGTAAAAAGTCTGGTTCTCTCGGAGGCGCCGACAAGAAAGCAGCTCGAGACGACCTTGTGTTGTTTTGGGGCTGTTTATTTATCTTATCTTAAAAAAGTTTCTGCCAGCCCGGCACAGGTCCACTCTGCAGGTCGACCATAGCAGAATGGTCTCCTGAGAGGGCTGAGCCAAGGTCTTTATACCCTAAACTACGTATACAATATTTACAAATTTTCCCCAATGCCATGCAACCTCTTTACAATGTCCAGTTCTTTCCCATCCAATCTGTGGTTCCCAGGGTGCAACTTCAGCATGGATGACATGAAGAAGAAGAAGGAAGAAGTCCACCACACCCAGGGTCCTCCATTTTGGCCACATGGCCCTTAATATAAACAATCTAAAAAACTACTTATACTACATTCTAACATTCTAATTTACACTCTACTCATCATTATTTTCTGTGTCTCTTCTCTCAACGTGGGCAGATTTTCCCAAGGAGCCAAATCCAGCCCCTGCAGCTCCTGGGAAGCACTCGGGGGTCTCTGAGGGGTCTGCCAGGAGGGTTTTTGCACCCCCAAAAGAGCCAGGGAAAAACCCTGGACTCCCACAGACCCAGGGTCCAAATCCAACAAGGTGAGGTTTAACAGGACTAAGTGCTGGGTTCTTCCCTTCAGCCACAATTCCTGCAGTGCTACAGGCTGTGGACAGAGTCATTGGACAGCAGCCAGGCAGAAAGGGACCTGTGGGCACTGATGGACAGCAGGGTGGACATGAGCCAGCAGTGTGCCCATGTGGCCAAGAAGGCCAATGGTACCTGGCCTGGATCAGGAATGGTGTGGCTAGCAGGACCAGGGCAGTGATTCTTCCCCTGTGTTCGAGGCTGGTTGGACAGCACCTCAAGTGCTGTGTCCAGTTCTTTGCACCCCAATTTAGGAAGGACATGGAGGGGCTGTTGTGTGTCCAGAGAAGAGCAACAAGACTGGTGGGGGCTCTGGAACACAAGTCCTGTGAGGAGTGGCTGAGGAAGCAGAGGTTGTTTACCCTAGAGAAGGGGAAGCTCAAGTAAGACATGGTGGTGTCATGGCACAGGTTGGACTTGATGGTCTCCAAGGTAATTTCCAGCCTGGATTATTCTGATTCTGGAGAAGGAAGAGTAAAGAAAGCAAAGGTGAAGCAAAGGAAATGCTCAGGGCAGTTTAGGGGTGGATGCCATGCAGGCCTGGGTCTGAACAACAGTGTCTTCAGGGGGACAGGAAACCCACAGCTCATGGGAACAAACATTCTGGCTGACTGCAAGAGGCCATGAGTGGTTTCCCTCCTGTCCTCCAGCCCTTGCTAGCCCCAGGGGCTGATGGCATTTGTGCTCACTTGCTCACTCAGCTCCATCTCCCCACAGCAGCACCATGGGGGTGCTGATGCCTTCTATGTGCAGTGCAAACAGTGGCTTCTGAGCCAGTGCTGCTGTGTCTGTGCCTGCAAGGATGTGGCACCTGTGTGAGCTGCGGAGACGCAAGGGCTGCAGTGGAGGGATGTTGTTGGCAGGTGCATGAGGACGGTCTGGAACAATGCCCTGGGCTGTCCAGCGCAGTGGGGATGAATCAGCCCCTGCTCTGCTGCTCCTTGCCAGGGTCTCCCCATTGCAGGGACCTTGTAGAGCACCAGCCATGCTATTTGCCTCCAGCCTGCCCATGGACAGTCTGGGGCTGCTAACGGGGGTTTGCTCATCACTGCCCTGGCCAAGTGTTCTGGAGAGCCGGGACAAGGAGCCTGGAGCCCCCAGGCCCTGCCCTGAGGCGTCAGCGCTGCCCCAGCAGTGCCCATGGCCTGTCCCTGCTACAGCCCCGGCACTGGCACCCCCAGGGCTGTGCTCGACCCCGAGAGCACTCAGGCCCTGCAGCAACACTAGGGGCAGGAGGGTAGCGGGGCAGTGGCACGGGAGCAGCACTGGCAACACCAAGTGCTGCTGCTGCTGCTGGTGGCACAGCTGCTGTGCCAGCACTGATCTGCCCCAGCTCTGCACACAGACATTGCTGCTGCAGCACCAGAAAAGGGAACAAAAGGGGCGTCTCTGGAGAAAACTTTGCTGGGAGAGAAATCCTTCAGTGTCCTTAAGCCATGAAGACTGCAACCCTTCATTGAGATATTTTGTGGCCACAGGGGAGGAGGAGAAATGAGCAATGGAACACAGAGTGGCTATTTTTATTGAAAATATTATAAAACTAAAACAAAGGACAAATAACCCCAGAACCAAACCAAAAAGAAGTATCAAAAATGAATTTTATTAAATGTGATTTCCAGAAATTGGCCAGCAGTTTAATGTTCCTGAAAGCAGACAGTCATCAGTGTGCACACTGCAGCCTTGAGCTCTTTGTTCCTCAGGCTGTAGATGAGAGGGTTCAGGGCTGGAGGCATCACTGAATACCGAACTGACAGTGCCAGATCCAGGGATGGGGAGGAGATGGAGGGGGGCTTCAGGTAGGCAAATGTGCCAGTGCTGATAAAGAGGGAGACCACGGCCAGGTGAGGGAGGCAGGTGGAAAAGGCTTTGTTCTGTCCCTGCGCAGAGGGGATCCTCAGCACAGCCCTGAAGATCTACACAGAGGAGAAAACAATGAACACAAAACACCCAAGTGCTAAACAGCAACTAACAGCAAGAAGCCCAAGTTCCCTGAGGTTGGAGTGTGAGCAGGAGAGTTTGAGGATCTGGGTAACCTCACAGAAGAACTGGCCCAGGGCATTGCCATGGCACAGGGGCAGGGAAAATGTATTGGCCGTGTGCAGCAGAGCATTGAGAAAGCCACTGCCCAGGCAGCTGCTGCAATGTGGGCACAAGTTCTGCTGCCCAGGAGGGTCCCGTAGTGCAGGGGTTTGCAGATGGACACGTAACAGTCGTAGTACATGATGGTCAGGAGGAAATACTCTGCACCAATGAAGAACATAAAGAAAAAATTTTGCGCGGCACATCCATAGTAGGAGATGTTCCTGGTGTCCCAGAGGGAATTGTACATGGCTTTAGGGACAGTGGTGCAGATGCAGCCCAGGTCAGTGAGAGCCAGGTTGAGCAGGAAGAAGAACATGGGGGTGTGCAGGTGGTGGCTGCAGGCTACGGCGCTGATGATGAGGCCGTTGCCCAGGAGGGCAGCCAGGGAGATGCCCAGGAAGAGGCAGAAGTGCAGGAGCTGCAGCTGCCGTGTGTCTGCCAATGGCAGCAGGAGGAAGTGGCTAATGGAGCTGCTGTTGGACATTTCTTCAATATGGCCATTGTGGACTGTTGAAAGAAGACATTAAAAAGCTGTAATAGCTTTCCTTGAGTCAATCCTGTACAAACATACTAGGAATTCTCTTAAAACCACTTCTCTTACTGTGGGGGTACTTAACTAAAAGCTTTTTTTTTTTTTTTAATTCAATTTTGTTCTGCTGAGTTGCTTTCTCATCTTCGTCACTGCTCTCAACCTGAACTGTGGGGATACCAGTTGGAAATAGGATTTCCAGTGGTGCAGGGCAGTAAGACCTGTTGGTCCTACACAGCTGCCCTGTGCTCATTACACCTCCCTCTTATTCAGGGTGATCACAATTACAACGTGCTTGAAAAAAAAAAGTGGACTTTTTGAAGACCCCAGATTCAAAAGCAGTCTGCCTAAACTCTTCTCTCATTTCCTGTGTTGCTGAACAGGGAGGTATATGCAGTGCTGGTCTGTCTGTCTGCCTGGAGTTCTGCCTACTGGGTGCTGTTTCTTTTCATCCAAGCCTTGTCCCTGCCAGTGCTGCCAGAGCCCAGCCCAGCCCTGGGGGCTCAGCTCTGCCCTGCACACCCCTCCTAGCATAGGGCACTGCCCAGGGTCATCTCCCTGCCAGCAGGGCTTTAAGGGCAACTCAGACTGAGATGCTGCAAGCCAAGGTGCTGCTGCTGCTGTCTGTAGGCAGAGGAGGGTGAGGAGGCACTTTGTGAGGGAGATCTGAGGCAGATCTGCTGATGCCCAGTGGGACAGTGCAGGAGTCCCAGTGACATAGACACACCTGACAGCCCCTTTCCCTTCCCTTGAGGAGAAAGCTGAGAGCAGCCCTGGCCATGCAGCACCATCTGCACAGCAGGAGAAATTTGCCCTGATGGGGATTGCTCCTTCCACCTCCAATTTCTCCCCACAGTGCATGGGGAGCTGCCAGGCACGCTGAGAGCTGCCCCTGGCAGGTGGCACATGCTCTGGGCTGGCCAAGAGCCCTGAGGGCTGCAAGGGCTGCTCTGTAGGACAGCCCTGGGCAAGACCTGGCTGCAGTCCCAGCTTCAGTTCCTGCAGCCATCCCAGGCAGCAGGACCCATCCTGCCCTGTTCCTGTGACCGTGCCCAGGGCCCAGGCTGTGGGCTGTGCTGGCACCAGCAGATCTCTCTAGGAGCACAGGGGACATTGCCCTGCACCCACAGACTCACCATGTCCAGAGCTGTGAATGTGTTTCCCTAAGTGAAGTCTCAGCTCAATATCTGCCCAGTCCTGATTGCCTTCAGCCTGTCTGTGCCTGGCTCCTGTCGCCTCAGTGCCTGCAGGCTATGCCCTCAGCCCTGCTGGGCTGGTAGAGGAGCTGCTCCTCAGCAGAAATGTCTTTTTGAATCTTTTCCTGGTTGCCACTATTTCCCTCTGTGCCAGGAGACACAACACTTGGACTTTAATGACCCTCTAAGGAGTTTTTGAAAATCAGATTTGGTCCCTGAGAGAGTGTTTTCAAAAAAACTTGTCAAGAACTTGAAATTAAATTGATACTCCAAAGTTTCTTGAAGTTTTAATGGGCCTCACAGAGGGACTGGACTGAGAAAGTGTCCCAAGGTTCCAGTTAGAGCAGAAAAATGGAGGCAGTTATGAGAGTTAGGAACAAGGAAGATAAAGTTGTCTCTGATGCTGAGCAAACTTGGATGTGTTTCAGCAATGCAAAGGGCCAAGGGCTGACCCTAAACCTCTGGCCAGGCAGACCCTGTCCCTCCCTCATTGCTCAGGGCTCTTCCCAGGCCACTGGGCTCTGGGGATGTGCAATGCCAAGGGCAGCAGCATGGGGTGGCCCCTGCCAGGCTGCTGAGCAGGGACAAGGAGGCAATGAGGCCCCAGCACAGCAAGGCTCACTTGTCCCCTGCTGGCCTCAGGCCCAGGGCCAGCAGCCATGGGCAAGTGCTGCAGCAGTTGGCTCTGGCAGGGCCTTTCAGCTGCTGCCAATCCCTGTGCCCTCTGCAGCCCAGGCTGTGCTGCGGTGTCCATGCCCTGTGCCTCTGTCCCTGCAGGCTGTCATCATCCCTGGCTGCCTCACCTTGCTGTTCCCTTCTTTTGCCGTCAGCTCTGTGTCCTGCCTGTCTCTGCCTGACCACACAAACCTTGGCCTTGATACCAAAATTTCAAGTCATGTTTTACTCTGCCTGTGAATTCATATCACAGGAACAAGGCACGCCAGGACTGCTTTTCCAGGACGGACAATTGAAAGGGAAGAAGACATCTTGCTTAAGGGTGTGGTGATAGAAAATCCAAGGACCAAACTTGGGAATTTGGGTTGGGTTTTTATGGAAATGTGTATATTGTTATACAGATGTGACTGAATATAAGCCACACACTTGTTGAATCAGTTTTCCACTTAAGGTTAGGAATTGACCCAAGTTGGACCTAAGGCATAAATAAATGATGTCCTCTTCCACACCAAATTGGTGTCAAGGAGTCTTATTCTGATATTTCAAGATTTGGCGACAGTGTGGCCTCTCAGAACTGAGGATTCAACTGTGACACCTTGGAACGTCATGGAACCAGGGGTCCATTTTGATACTTCCTTGCCTCCTGCAAATAGGTGCCATTGTGACACCATGGGGACACAGGGAGCCACAGGGCCATTGTGACACTAAGGATCTAAGGAGATCACTGTGACACTGAGGAACCTCATGGAACCAAGGACCATTGTTACACTGTGGGGTCCTTGAAACCATGGGGACCATACAGACACTGTGGTGCTCCATGAAACAAAGGGTCCATTCTGATACTGCCTGGCCTCATGGAACCAAGAGGCCAATTGTGACACTGGTGGGCCTTGTGGAACAATGGAGTCTATTATGACACTGAATCACAGAATTAATGAAGATAGAAAAGACCCTTGAGACCTTGAAGTCCACCTATGACCTAACATCACCTCATCAACTAAACCATGGCACTGAGTGACACGTCCAATCTTTTTATAAATGCTGCCAGGGACAGTGACTCCACCTCCTCCCTGGGCAGAAGATTCCAGTTCCCAATCACTCTTTCAGTGAAGAATTTTTTCTTGATGGCAAACCTAAACTTCCCTTGGCTTATCTTAACACTCTGACCTCTTGTTCTGTCAGTGGTTGCCTGGGAGAAGAGGCCAACCCCCACCTGACTGCAACTTCTGTTCAGGGGGTTGCAGAGAGTCTCACTGGAGATCATTGTAGCCATTGAGGCTATTGTAGCACAGCAGGCAGGGCCTCATGGAATCAAGGGGAGCACAGAGACAGTGTGGGGCTCCATGGGACGAAGGGACTATTCTGACACTGTGGAACCAAGGAGAGCTTTGTTACACTGCAGGGAAACATGGAACCAAGGAGACCATGATGACACTTTGCGGCCTCGTTGTACAAAGGACCATTGTCACACTGCAGGGCCTCATGGAACCAAGGGCACAAGAGCGACCCTGTGAACTCCAAGGGACCAATGGGGCATTCTCACCCTGCAAACCAAGGAGACCATGACACTATGGGGCATCATGGAACCGAGGTTCCATTGTGACACAGCATGGCCTCATGGAACCATGGAGGCCATTTTTACAATTTGAAGCTTTGTGAAACCAAAGGGACACTGTGGCATTTCAGAGCCTTATGAAACCAAGGAAACCATAGTGACACTGTGGGGCTCAATGGAACCAGGGGAGCATTGTGACACTGCAGGGCCTCATGGGACCATGGAGAATGTTGTGACACTTTGCAGGACCCCATGGAACCAAAGGTCCATTATGACACTGTGGGGCCTCCTGAAATTCTGGAGGCCATGATGACATTTTGAGGCCTCCTTGAATTAAGGGGCTCTGCAGGGCTTCACAGAACCAAGAGACCCTTTTGCCACTGTAAGTCCCCACGGAACCAAGTGATACTATGGTGTGGGAAATGCAGGCATGGAGAGCTCTCAGGGTCTTGTGTGTACAGGATCAGAAATAGAGATGGATGCAAGGTTTGACCTAAGACCCTGGAGAAAGCTTAGAATATTAGAGCATTCAAGTGAAACAGACATGAAACAAGAATATAAGTTGATAGGTTAAGTAGAAATATGTTTTAAGCAAACTGAAATATGTATTATGTAAGCAATGTAATATGTTTAGTAAGATCATAAATGATTTTAAAGTTTGGCAATAGAACCTGGTAGAAAATTAGCTAGAAGTTTAAGATGTATCAGTGTAAATTTGTGAAGTGTTTAATGATTGGTCACAAATATAGCATTGCATCAAAGCCATGAAAAGCAAAGCAATTCATGATTGGTATAAAAGACACAAGCAAGCTTTGTAGAAGTATTTGTTTGGCTAAAAGTTATATAAAGCATTAAAGCTAAGAATTAAGTGGCTTCTGATATTATGGTGTTTTATTTAATACCTTTAATGTCTCATCCTTTGATGAGATTGATGCTGTGAGGCAATAAACCATCTTTTACAACATCTCCCAATTACCCCAGCTCTAGTAATGTTTACATCCTGATACTGTGGTACCAAGGAGACCCCGGTGACACTGCAAGACCTCATGGAAGAAAGGGGGGCCCACTGTGACACTATAAGGATTTAGGTAGCCAAGGGGCCCTTATGACACTTCAGGACCTTATGAAATAATGGAGACCATTGCGACACCTCGTGGAACCAAGGGGCCATTGTGTCATTGTGCAGTCCCATGGAACCAAGGAAAGCATTCTGACACTGCAAGGCCTCATGGAAGCAAGGGAGCATTGTGACACTGTGGAGCCCCATGGAAACAAGAGGCCACTGTTGAACCAAGGATCGAATATGACACTACCATTGTGACACTGTGGTGCCCTATAAAAACAGGGGGCCACTGTGACACTGCGGGGCCATTTATTTTTTTTTTTTTTGCCTCTAAATATTTTGTATATTTACTTCCTCTCTTGGATTATACAGTCACACATTATTTCATTGGTAACTCTGCTTTGTCTGTGCATCTCTCAATTGGTAGCTCCACTTTGTCCACGAGGCAGGCAAGCATCTTAAGATAACTGGTTGATACCATAAGTGGCATTTTACTCTGGTTGACACCCCTGTGTTTGTCAGCAACTTTCTACTTCTTTTTTCTTCTTGCAATATCAGCTTTTTTATCCACTGAGATAACCTCATTCAGAAGGTTAGGCTGGTCCATTTAGTACATGTCCATTTTCCTGTAAATATGATCCTACAATTCCCCCTTCTTTTTTTTGAACCAGCCAAACCTTTGTTATAGCATTTTCAATCATGTTTGTAATTCCCCTAAGAATACATGGCACAATCATTAATAACAACACTATTACAATCAGCACAGTATGTGCCTGGATGAGAATATCTATAAACCATCCAGTAATTTTCCAATCTTTAAGCCATTTCCCAATCCTCTGTCAGTTACTGTAAATGTTTTCATATTCTTTTTCAATTGTGCCAGTTTCCTGTGAATGGATTCTTAGTGATTGAAAAGTTTCATACAGCATATTGCTTGAAAATCCTCACACCTTCATCCTTGAGCTAACAGTAATAAGTCAATAGCTGCTCTATTTGGTAAAGCTGCATGCCTTATGCTATCTATATCTGTCAAAAGCAGTGATATTGCTTCAGAGACTAAGTTAATTTGTTTAGTGCTGCAACATCCTAAGTTGTTGAGCATCAAAAGTGCCTTTCCTGATGCAATTTGGGGTAAAAAGAAAAAGTTTAGAACATGTGCAGGTTCGTCCCAAAACTGTACTGTATCATCACAGTGTGAGCCTAACTGATTTACATCTCTCTTTCTCCTTGCATTTTGTGTAACATTCCATATCACGTGATTCACTAACTGCTTATGGTATGACCTAAACATGATTAATTTTCCAATATAATAAGGTCCACCTACCAGGTTACCTGGATTTCCAGCCCAGGCCCTATCACCTCCAATCAAAAAGATTCAATTGGGTAATTTTAATCCTTCTGTATTGTTGTCCCACACATTGCTGTATATCTTTTTTGTGGGGCACTAGCTGTTAGAATCATCCCTTCTGTGTCTATAAAGTACATTGCTAAGCTGTATAGAAACTTTTACTGACTTGCTATTGCCTTCTATTAGCTGCTTTGCCTATTGTCCATTGCCTTTAAAATACAGACATCCATCTTTGGCCATAAAGATCCCACCAAATTTAATTATTGTGGCTCAATCCCTGTAGGATTCAATTGCATTATTATTTGTCCCATCCAGCAGATATTCCCATCAATCTCAAATTTCAAAGTTTGGCACATTGCATTAGCTTGAGTCAGATTCATTGTTGCCCATGTTTTCTTTTTTACCAGGTGTAGCCTCAAACCATGGCACCCCAATCAGACAGGTCCTAAATGGATCCCCGGGGTGGCCATAGGAAAACAAAAGGATTGTTGTCGTCTCTGGTTGGCAAATGTAACCCATATGTTTTCCCTGGGGTTAATTTGCACTGCTGGATGTTTATTAGTTATTGTTACCCATAGCCCAATCAGGAACATCCTTAGCTTCCCATTGATTAGCCATATTTTTTCAGTTTGTTGATTTCACTTAATAATGAATTGGAATCCAAATACACTTGCCATACTTCTTGGTTAGGGGTATTGCATCTTTAGCCAACCTCCATGTAGCATGGGCCCAAATCAATGTTCTTATCCTTGAGCTTCTTGGATGTTCGTGCCATGTTGCAATTAGTAATTCAATAACTTGTTCTGCTACCTCCAATTCCTTTGTAATACACATTCTACATAAGGTACAAATCAAAAATTGATTATGCATTTACCATTGCTTTTTACACTCTTCACACTGATAGAAAATCCAATAGGTACAGTCGCAATTGTCCCTGCAACTAAATCCGCTCATTTAACTCCTGTCTGGCTGGTCTCTGGTGTTGTGCTTCTACCAGTTATCCACAGTCCCACCCATTTTCATGAGATCCATCTAGTGCCAGAATAACAATTGAAACATTTTAGACGTGTTTTAGGATACTTCTCAGAACCAGGGAAAAAGGAGCCTTGAGGCCTTGCCTTTCTCAGGCCTTTACAAGGTCAATGAATTATAACAATGACTGTATCTCACCTGCAGAGGGTTCTCTTAAAGCATGATTTCAAAGTGGTGTTGCTTTCTTTGACCAATGAGTAGTTTTTATTTTGTTTTTCACATACTACCCCATATATATGTGTAGTGTTTCTTTACATAAAACTCTCTTTCTCTCTTGCTTCTCCATTACATGAGGAACTATGTTGCATTATCCTTTTCACTGCTCCTATAGCCTTAAAATGCAGCATAGATCTTGGTCACTCTTTCCTTCTTGGATCAACAGTTTAACAGCCACAGCAAATGCAGTAGTCATGTATCTTTTTCCATAGCTTTTTCCTCAGCTGTGCCTTCTCTGGAGCAACCCTCAATCATTTCCACCAAGGTCACAGTTCTTGGCAGAGCCTGCAACAATGTCTTACAAGCTGGATTAGCATTTTCTACAGCCAAGGTCATAAGCAAGGCTTCTCTTACAGTGTCATTAAGCAGACCTTTATCTAAAACATTTTTCAGCCTATCTAGGAACTGCATGTATTGGTCTTCAATACCCTGCTGAATTTTAACATAAGAGGGAGTCGGTTTCCCACCCTCTGGTAATGTTTTTAAAACTTCCTTGCTAGATCTTGTGGCTGCTGTAAAGCTTCTAATTGTGCATCGGCAAAGGATCCCTGAACTAGTAACATATTTACAGAAATTCCTCTTAAGAGGTCCCCATAATTCTTTTCCAGATTGTTAACTGCAGCAATGTGACACAAATCAGACCATCTTGTCCACTGTATCAACTCTTGCATAGGTGTTAATATCAGTCTAACTATCTGCCTGCAATCAAAAGGAGTTCAGTGTGATCCAGTAAAAGCATGACTGTGTATAGGAGGAGATTAACCCATACTGCAAAGCTGACTGTCCAGCTTCTTCAATAATTTTCTATTCTAGTGTGAACTGCGTACTTGGGTGCCTTTATCCTTTCCCATCACTCTCCCCCCTATAGTTGTACCAGATATACCATTGGAATTAATTAATACTTAATTATGGCATTCTTTATTAGTCCTTTCCAATCTGGGAATCATCGTTGTCCCTTGCTCCATCCATCTTTGTGTTGTAAGTCCCTGTCAGCCAATCCATGGCTGCCATGTCACCTCGTATGAATTTCTCAAGCAGATTTTGTTGTTGTTCCAACTCCTACAATTTTGTATATAACTCCAGTGCCCAAAAAGTTTGATTACTCATCACCTGCCTAGTGTATTGGCCAGTGGGTGATGGCAGAGGTGGTGGAAGCAGTGGAGGGTACAGGCAGCGAGTGTGAGGGGCAGGTTGTGGTGGAGGGATTGCAGCTTCCTGTCCCTCAGGTTCAATTTCCATCAGCTCATTTTGTGCTGAGCTTGGTGCCTCTGAGGGTTAAAAACATCTAGGTCCTATGGTGGAGAAAAGTTCTGTAGTGTCTGTGACCCTCATCCTTTTGCTTCTTCCAGTGGTGGTGCTGATGGAGGAGCAAAGGAAGGAATGCCAAGGTCATTTTCAAATACTTTTATTGGATATACAAGTTTAGCCCTGGTGCAGCAAATGATCCAGCTGAAACATTGCATTCTACCTTCACTTCCTGGATTACAGTACTTATCATTTTCCAAGTTGTTGATCGTTCTTTTGCCTCTTTTGATCCATTACTTACTTCATCTCACAGAAGCTGTCCTCTTTGTTCAAATGTCTCTATTTTAAATGCCAAATCCGCTTTTGTGTTCACTTCAGGGGACACTCGTGTTCCCTGCTCCACAATGAAAGTTTTCTGAAGATACCATCACCATATTTAGTCCCTCTCTTAGAAAGGATATGGAGGAGAAAATGCATTACTGCACTTTTGTCTTAGGTTAAATTTTGTCCCATGTCCCCCTCCTGGCTTCTCCCCTCACTGGGCACCCCTTCCAATGTACATTAGTCAGTCCCAGGCCATCCCCTGACCTGCCAGTTTCAGTTCTGGTCCAGCCAGGCTCTCCTCCTGGGTTCTTCTGCCACCTTCCTGTCCCAGTCTGGGGTTTCTCCTTTGCCCCAAGATCACCCCAGAGGGACACGAAGGTGGTTCAAACTCTGGTTTTCTCCCGAAGCCGCCGAAGAGAGACTGCCGGAGACGGTTTTATCTTTTCCCAAGGATTGTTTATTATCTCTTATCTCTGGGACCTTTTGCCTGGCCAGCAGCGGTCTGCTCAGCCTGGCATCCATGGTGGAATCTGCCTGGTGAAGGCAGGGCTTATATAGTTAGTACTATGTATTACATGTTTACAAAATTTTACCAATACAATACAATTTTATTAAATGGTACAGCCCTGACCCCAACCAATCCAAGAGGCCAACGTGTCACCCAACATGGATGACATGGAGAAGAAGGAGGAAAAGGTGTCCACCCCCCAAATTCTCCATCTTGGCCACGTGTCCCTTATCATAAACATTCAAGAAAACCTATTTATCTACGTTCTAACATTCTAATTTACACTCTACTCATCATTATTTTTTGTATCTCTTCTCTCAATGTGGGCAGATTCTCCCAAGGAGCCAAATCCAGCCCCTGCAGCTCCTGGGCAGCACTCAGGGGTCTCTGAGGGGTCTGCCAGGGGAGTTTTTGCACCCCCAAAGGAGCCAGGGAAAAACCCTGGACTCCCACATCTCCCCCCTCTGTTTGCACCAAAAAGACCTCCTTCACGGTTTTGTCCAGAGCCCTTTTCACAGCTTTGTTCAAGGCGTGCCGAGTGCATGGGATGATGCATGGCAAAGCAATGAGAATAGCAACAAGCTCCACTAATATATAAAAACCTACTTTCAAAATTTCTTTTTACAAAGGTAAAAGATCAAAAAGGTCGAACAGACCATCCAGGCACAACAACTGTGCTAGAACTCGGAAGGATGTTTTTTTTGAGACTACAATATAATTGCTATATACATTCTAATTCGGAATAACATCCATTGTTTGGTTCTTTTTCACCTCTAAAACATCACATACAATTCCACAATCCATTGTTGAACCAAAAATTTCTAATTCTTTTGATTTGAAAACAGCCACAGGGAGAAATTGAACCCACACATGCCATCCATTCACAGGAGTTGTCACAACTCACATCACCCATGAAGGGATGCCCTCCGGAATGGGCCATTCTTTCACTGGCAATCCCACCAGACATGTTGAAAATGGCTTTTTTGCCTGGATAGGATCAGACAAATTGTTTCCAACCCCACTGTCCATGATAAATTTTCCCAAACACTCTCCCTTGGCTGCATCACTGGTAAATCCTCTTTTTCACCTAATACAGTTGACAAAAAATAAGATACAACAGCATATAAACAATCATTTTTCACTGTCAGTCCCTAAGTCTTTTAAATTTTGTTTGAAGAGAAGTTCACATCCTTTTTCCTTGATGTCTGCCAACACTCCCCTTGGAACCTTGTCGGCTTGTTGTACTGGATCATTGTGAGGAGGGTCTCCTGCTAATTCTGCCATGGTGAGGTTAGCATGAGCACCACCTCGGTATTTCTTTCACAGCTCCTCCAAAGCTCTTCTCCATCTGCGCTCCCACATAAGTCTTTGTGTGTCAGTAAGTATC
Source organism: Erithacus rubecula (assembly GCF_903797595.1). Lineage (NCBI taxonomy): Eukaryota > Metazoa > Chordata > Aves > Passeriformes > Muscicapidae > Erithacus > Erithacus rubecula. The sequence continues at coordinate 56,023 of NW_027636007.1, read as the reverse complement.
AATGACACAAGAGATTTCATGTCACATGAAGTCAAGTCATATTCATTGAGAATATCTTTTAAAAACTGTTTAAAATATGAAGATCCTAGTCCATAATCTCTAATTGCCTTAATAAAATTTTTAACTAAATCATTATTTAATTTTTGCCATCTTTGGTTTTGTCCTTGTGGGTCATAATTCACTGGCATGGCTATATCACCAGTCCCAATTGCAAGCCATTCTCTGCTTCTTGTCAAGTCCATTCTAATATTTGTCCAATCAACTAAAGTATCTTGAGCTGCTGTTGCAGATCTGTGTGTCTCTGTAGGAATTTGTCTATTCAAAGGTATTACTTGTTGAGATTGAGGCCAAGCTGGTGCCTCGTCCATTTTTTGATTCATTGGTATTGTAGAAATCTGTGGTCCTTGCCGCATTGTTCATTGAAAAGTCCCTGCCCGTCATTGTCATCAACCTTGTTCTTCCCTTTATTATCACTTGTGCTGTCATTTCTAAGTCTGTAAGAATTGTCCTTGAAGATCTGTAAGATAGGAAAACCCATTCTATAATTAAAAGAGGGTCTTTTTTGTATTCGTCCCACTGAAAAATCAAACCATATAGCTGTGTTTTTTCTCCCAACACTGCTAAATGGAATGGTAAAGAGTCCACATATCGGTGTGCTTGTCTGTCCTGTATCATTTCTGCAACTTTTTGCAAGCTTGCTTGTGCTTCTGTCCTGAGGGATTTGATGCTGTCGTCTCCTTTCAGAAGATCGAACAAAGATGAAAGATCTTCATTCGTGGTTCCCAAAAATAGATCTCATCCAGTTGATCTCTCCAAGAAGTTGCTGCAGATCTTGGAGATTGTTGACTTTTGAGCTGATTTCTAGTTTTTGAGGTTTGATTGTCTGTTCGGTGATTTTCCATCCAAGGTATTTCCAGGGTGCGATTTCTTGAATCTTTGAAGTGCTGACTTCGAGTCCTGCTTTTTATATTTCTTAAATCACACAAGCACAGACTTCTTCTAGTTCTTGGTCTGTTGATGCAGCAATCAGCAAATCATCCATTTGGTGTATGATTCTTGCTTTGGGATATTTGTGTCTTGCTGGAGCCAAAGTTTGCGTCACATACCATTGACAAATTGTTGGCGAGTCCTTGAGGCCTTGGGGTAAAACAACCCAATGATACCTCTTCATTGGCTCTTCTCTGTTCAAACTTGGAATAGAAAATGCCATCTGGTGAGCATCGTCTTCATGAAGTGGAATACTGAAAAAGCAATCTTTGAGGTCAATAATAACAAGAGGCCAGTCTCTGGGAATCATTGTGAGTGATGGAAGTCCTTGCTGAAAAGGTCCCATCTCCACCACTATTTCATTCAATTTTCTGAGGTCGTGAAGCAATCTCCATGATCCAGAAGATTTCTTTTGGATGACAAACACTGGAAAATTCCACGGGCTTTTTGTCGGTTTTATGTGTCCTTTTTCTAGTTGTTCTTTCACCAAAGTTTTCAATGCACTCAAATTCTTCTTTTCCAAGGCTCACTGATCCACCCAACGAGGCGTATCAGTTTTCCATGTCAGTTTTGGAGTGGCGAGTGCTGCAGTGAATCCTACTAAAAATCCATTGTCAGGTACATGTTCCTCTGTGAAAGGAGATCTCTTCCCCATACAGTGAATGACTTTTACACGAGTAATAGCTGTCTTCTGTCTGGGTCCTGTGAATGTTATTGAATTTTCGCTTTGGAGGCATACAGAACTTCCTCCAATGCCTGTGATTTGATCCAAAGGTACAATCAAGTTCCATTCTCGAGGTCAGAAAATATATGAAATCAGTGTCACGTCCGGTGTTCACCATCCCTGTGATGGTTATTTTCCTGTTATTGTATATCAAGTCCCAAGTAATAGTTGGCTGTTCACGGGTTATGTACTTCAACCATAACGCGTGCACTTCGACATGGTCATTGTAGTGTGGATGCCCTTCGCCCATCGCCGGCATTGCTTGATGCTCCAATGGATGTGATGGGCAGAGCTATCGCTTTTGCCAGTTGAGTATTTTGTGGAATTGTCAATGAGGGTCGAAGAGCCCTTGCTAAAATTGTCAGCTCTTCGAAGCAGTCTGTTGAAACAACAGTAGGATATATTGTCAGTCCAAAAATGCTGCACCGGTCTCTGCCTATTATAAAAAAATCTTGTCTCTTTCGGCACGGTGCTTTGAATCCTGTACGTATAGATGCAGATTCTTCATTCAAAAAACAAACCACTTTTGAAGCTGACAGGATGTACTGCATTCCTGGTGGCAGCAAATCCCTGTCACAGGGGATGTCCCCTAACGCCCTGCTGAGGGAGTCAGATTGACGTTCCCCGACAACTGTATTGTCTGTGCCGGTGTTGTTGCTGTTCCTTGTTGCACTGCCATCATTTCTGTCGTAGCACAAGATGGTCCTGCACTTTTCTTCGTGTTTTTTGGCAGTGGCAATGGTTTTCTGTCCACATCCGTCAGAGAATAACATTCAGTTGCCAGATGTCTTCTTCTGCGACATCTAGGGCAAAGTTCTGGTAGCTTGGAAGTCTTTGTGGATTGAGGACAATTTTTCCCAAAATGTCCAAAAAACCCCACAGTCGTAGCATTGTCCTTTAGATGGATTCTTTTTCTTCTTGAAATTTGCAAAAACCTTTTCATGTTGTTCTTGAAGAACTTTTGTCATTTGCTCCTTGACAACTGAAGCTATATGTTGTGGTGTTTCAATCTTGCTGCAGGCTTGAACCATCTCCGTCCTCTCTCTGTGGAGACACAAACAGAACCCTTCCCCCAAATGCTTACTTTGAAAGCTATTCAACTTTCTCTGTCTCTAAATTTTTGATCAAAACTGGAAAATTTTCCCTCAACTATTATTTCAACTATTATCTAACAAAGAAAACAAACCCAAAGTTTACAATCTTCTGCAAGTAAACACAATACAATAATTAACAATACTTTAAACAACAGGCATACATTTACAAGATTAGATAATTATCAGTTTTAAAAAACTGTGTCATCACCTCAGGGTCTGCAGACAGCTGACAAACCTTGATTCAATGAGGAATTAGATGGTCATCTTTGGAAAATAAACACCAAACTCACTTCAAAGTCAGCTTCAGTTGTTATATTGATAAGTCAAATTGTCAATCCAAACGACTGGAATATTATTTTGATGCAGAAAACACATGAGTTTACACAATTTCTCTTTCAGTTAGAATCGAGGCTTGGCCAGAGCCTAAACTCCAATTGGAAGAGAACTCCCTGACATCTTCTTATTAAAGAAAAAAACACAACTCTTAACAACAAAGTTACAATTAAACATTTCAAAAAGAAATCAAACTCCTCTAGCAACTCATTTTCTCTAAAATTCATCTTTAGGGTAAGATACTTTGAACATGGCAAGACACTGCAGTGCTTCTATGATAGCAACTCAGGAAAACCATAACACTAGGAATTTGTTCTGAGAATGAAGCTCAAATAACTTTCTGGAATTCTGCAAAATATTCAAAACCATAAGACAGCACAGTGCCAGGTCACAAAAGACCTGCCAAAATAAAAGAGAGAATTAATAAAAAGATAACAAAGAAGCATTAAGTTCACAACTTAGCTGATTATCTTCATACATTTGATTCAAGGACACATCTGGGGGCTTTCCAAAACTTACTTAAAATATTTAAAGATTTCAAATTAAACAATGAAATAGAAAACAAAATTGTTCTGTGATATAGAATTCATACAATCTTATTACATTGTTTTAAAAATTAAATACAGAAACTAAATTAAAATTTTAAAATCCAACTCAAAATCTATTGATTTATATTGACAATATTGCAAATACTTATAAACTGGCTTCTCTAAAACAATTAACTATAGGAAAATTAAAACTCAATGTTGACATTTAAATAAATGTCCACTCATATCTGAGCAATAACAAATCACTAAATATAGATGATATATATTCAAATAAAATACAAAAAATACCTTATTATACCTTCAATTATTAAAATACCTAATACTATTAAAATACCTTCACCATTCTTAAAGTTTCAACGATTTTTTTTTTCTTTTACAACAATGCAAAACAAACACCTTTAGTTTAACATACAAGAACTGAAAATAAAACTGAGTCTGTTATCCTGCTCCCTTGTGCTGTTTGTTCTCCACAGTATAGATAAAAAGCAGCTCTTGGTATCTCTCCATCCCCCATTCCCCCTCCCGTCTGCAGCACTGGGTCTGTGCAGGCACAGGGGGAGCAGTGGGGGTGCTGCTGGAGCCTCTGGGAGCAGGGTGGCTGTGCCCCCCCCCCCCCTCGGTGAGCCTTGGGCTGGTGACTTCATGCTGTTGTGGACGGGTTTGCTCTGTCCGGCTCTGTCTGGGCAGCTGCCTGCAATTGCTTCAAAGTTGTTAATTTTTTCTCCTTTGACTTAAAAAGCATAAATTTCTCTCCCCATTAGAATCTGCCAGTTCTAATGTGGACAACTCAGGTTTCCCTGAAACAGGGCATTCATCTCCTCCCCCAGCATTTCTGACAGCTGGAGACAGGTCTGTCTGTGTCTTTTCGCAATTCTCGCTTTCCTGCATCCCGGCCATTGCCGCAGGTTGCCCCTCCCTGGACATCCCTTGCAGCTAAATGCACCGAACCCGTGCTTTCTTCCTGTTTTTGTCCCGGTCAGTGTGAAGGCTGCCGCTCCCTCTCTCCTTTGGGCTTAGAGCTGCCCACATGGTCCTGTCCTTCTGCGTCCCAATCCCCGCAGGTTGCCCCTCCCTGGACATCCCTGTGGCACCGAGCTCACATTTTTTCGTGGTCCCGTCCCCCTCCCCTCTGTCCCCCACGGCCCAGGGAGTCACCTGTAGCGCCCTCCCGCCTTCTGGGGTCAGCATTTCTGAAGGGGTGAAATAGCAAAAATGTATGTCCTGTAACTCACTTAGAAATATTTCTAACTTAATTTTTTCCCTGGCCTTGCTGATGGCAAGGCCCTTGCTGAACCACCTGCTGCTGGCAAGGCAGTCATAAACTTCCCTCCCCCAGCTCGTAGCTAGGTGAGAATCCTTCCCCAGTCTCTGAGGAACTTTAATTGCTTTGTCCGCCTGCTGATAGCAAGGCAGCCATAAACCTCCTACCCCCTGCTCATGGCTAGGTGGGAATCCTATGATGTGTCTGATTCTGAACCATCTTACCCAAAAGCAATTCGTCCAAAATCGATTTGGAGGTTCCTGAAACCGACCAGCAGTGCACAGGAGTGAGGCTTCCCGGGACACCTCCTCTCCGACTCGCGTCTGGAACTCAGCTTTTCTTGGCAGAGGGCCATAAATCTCCTCCACAGTCCTTTTCAACAGCTTGCCTCTTCTGAAGCTCTGTCTTTTGGGGGTCTGTACCTGCCTTTGCAGGCTACAAGGATCCACCAGGGTCCGTGCCAAATGTCTCTGCCTGGAGGGGTCTCCTCCATCTCTGTGCGTCTTCTTGACCTTGCCCTTCTGGGGGTCCGCACCCACCTTTGTGGGCTGCGGCGCATCTAGAGACGTCAGATGTCACTGCCCAGCCAGGGGGATGCCAGATGTCAATGCTCAGCCAGGGACGCCAGGCTGAGCAGACCGCTGCTGGACAGGCAAAAGGTCCCAGAGTTAAGAAATAATAAACACTCCTTGGGAAAAGAGAAAACCGTCTCCGGCAGTCTCTCTTCGGCGGCTCCGGAGAAAACCAGGGTTTGAACCACCTTCGTGTCCCTCTGGGGTGATCTCGGGGAAAAGGAGAAACCCCAGACTGGGACAGGAAGGCGTCCCTGGGTGGGCAGCGACATCTGACGTCTCTGGACATGGGAGTCCATCCAGGCTCTCCTCTTGGGTTCTTCTGCCACATTCCCTCTGATTCTGATCACATTAGGGTCACCATCAGAGGAGAGAAGATAAAAGACTGTGCGCGATTCAATGTGAATCAATGAAAAGTCATTCATTTTGCTTCTAAATATTGTTTGTATTTACTTCTCCTTTTGGATTACACAGTCACACATTAATTCATTGGTAGCTCTGCTTTGTCCATGAATTTCTTGATTGGTAATTCCACTTTGCCTATGAGGCAAGCATGCATCTTAATCTTATTGCTTGATAATATAAGTGTCATTTTATTCAGATTGACACCTCTTTGTTTGTCAGTAACTTTCTGCTTCTTCTTTTTAACACATCAGCTTTTTGATGCCCGGTGATGACCTGATTCAGAAGGTTAGGCTGATTAATTTAGGAATTTTATGTTTTCCTTTCAATATGTTTCTACACTGTGCTGCCCCACTTTTGCCTATCCCAGCTCTGTGTGGGGCAGAGGGAGAACAAGGGGCAGCTCCCTCCCAGCCCAAGCCCAGGGACCCCTGTGGCCCCAAGGCTTGGGGCACTGTCAGCACCCACTGCTCAAGCCACCACTTCTGCTGGCACTGACAGCAACACCCAAACTGTGGCTGATCCTGAGGCAGCAGCAGCAGTTCCTGGATCTGATCCCTGACTCTGGGGCAGGACTGGACAAATGACCCTCACAACAGCACCAGCAGCAGCAGATGGACCTGACTTCCAGCACAGCCCCTGCCACTCTTCCCTCCCATGTTCAGTGGTGTCACAGCAGACCTTGCTTGGTCTAGCTCTCTGCAATCTCTCCCTAGCTTCTGCCACCTTTTCACCTTTTGAACGCCAAGTTTCCCAAAAGAATCACTACCCTGTTATTTAGAGTTAGAGACACAAGAGGGCAGAATTACCTCAGAAAAAAGCAGATCCTCAGGCCTCAAAAAAAGAACAAAATATCCTAACCCATTGCAATTACAGTTAATAACACAAGAGGGTAGTGTTACATCAAAGATATTGCAAAAATCCACTACAGGAAACGTAGAAAACATTACCCAAAATCCAAAACCTCCACCAGCAAAATTTAAATGACACAAACACAGAACACCTATCACCATATAAAATATTTCCTTCCACTATCCTACAATAAACAACAAGCACAATTTGCACAGAATATTGCAGTTAGGGCTATAGAAGCGAGTTATGCTGTTAATAATACTTATACTACCTTGGTTCCTGTTACAATTATCCCCGAACTTGCTAGTGGCCAACCTGTACGGTCAACACAAACCCCTTTGTTGGCTTCCAAATACCTTCCCCAAACTTGTAAGCTCTAGGTGCTGGATGTCCCCAACACCCTGTTAGCCCTGCACAGGCATACCTAGCACCTTACAGGCTTACAGGCTCGTCTTACCTTGGGGCACCCAAAAAAATTTTAATAAAGCATGCCTCTAGTCCATACAGTTCTTCATCCCCCTCCGTAAAATGTCCCAGGGCGTGCTGGTTTGCCCACATCCACTGGGTTCCAGGAGTCAGACAAAGACGTCCTGGTTGGCTCAGCAACTGATTTTGGGAATCAGGACTTGACACCAAAATTGTGGAGGGCATGTTTTATTGCCAGCCGGGACACTTGAGGGGATATTTCCTCCAAACCATGAGTACCTGGTCAAGACATGCTCCAGGTAAAAATACACATTGATCCCACAAGCCCACACCTCCCTGCCCGCCCATCTCCACCTTCTCCAGCTTTGTATTATAATTAGCTGCCACACCTCCTGGTGGTCATATTCTGTTGTCCTTGGGATGATGGCTGTAAGTCTTCCTCTGTAATTGCTGTTTGACCTCTGCTTGTGGGCAGGCATAATGGAGACCTGGCTCTTCCTCAGGTTAACCTGTCCAGCTCAAAATCCCCTGACTGGTCCTGCCTGGTTTCTGGAACCACAGGTTTCTGCTTCGTCGGGCCTGTATAATACCTAGTTCTTGCTTTGCTGAGTTTTCGCAACACATCTTAAGGGTTTTTTTTCCTGGCAACTAAGTTCTTATGTGCTTTGTTACATGCTGTTTCTGCTACGTGTTTTATTTCCCCTCCACCTTTCAAAACCATATATGTCCTCCCATTTCATTGATCCCAAGGGAAGATATCCAGTGCCTGGATCTGATCCCTGACTCTGGGGCAGGCTGGAAAAATGACCCCCACAGCAGCAACAACAGCAGCTCTTGTGGGATGAACTGTATTCTTTCCGACCCATCTCGGACACCATGAGCAGCTTAGCACCATGAGGTGAAGGACCTGAAGCATTAGGCCACAAGAACTGAGCAACAGGGAGCTTTTGGACCAAAATAATGCTGCCAACATGGACCTAGCTGAATCCAGCAGGTAACATCCTGGAATTAATGAATCCTCTCTGTTGAAAAACACCTCTGAACATTTTGATTCCAGCCGTTCAACCAGCACTGTAAATCCCAGCACTAAAGCACATTCCTGGAATGCCAAGACCTGGACAACAGGCCCTGAGCCAAAGGCAAGCCCAGGATTAACCTTCCCAACAATTTATCTTTGTATGAACTCATTAGTGAAATATGCATGGTCATTAGTACTGTGATAGATATATCCACTCATTAGTAAAACATGGGTTGACCTCTTATGTATTTAGAAACTGGACAAGGCCATGAAATCCAACATCTGACCTTGTTTGGGGGTGTATCGTCAAAGTCAGCCCCCTTGGTTTCTCCTTGACCCCTAGCCAGGCTTTGGGAGTGACCCAAGAGCAGAATGAAACCAGCTGTTCCTGCACTAGCAGTGCTGTCAATTCGTTTATTCAGCACTGTCAGAGCTGGGGCCTCTCACAGCCGGGTTGCAAGCCTCACCTGTGGCTGGAGGCACCTGCAAGATTTCCCAGTGTCTGGGAGTGGCTCTGCAGTCCTTGGCTGGGACAGCTTCCCCCAGCTGATGTGTGCACCTGGGGGATGGCAAAGTCTGAGGGGAACTGCTGCTGTCTCTTTCTTAATCCCTGCAGCAATCTTTGCTAGTGATGGTTGGGTGCGTTGCTGAGCTTCTCCTTTTGGGATCCTTTGCTGCTCTGAACTACGGTAAAAGACACTGATTCCTGAACTTGGTGTCTGTCTCTGCTGCTGTCCCTGCCCACTGGTAAATCAAAGTAGGTGTAGTATGGCTAGATCACCACAAAATGTTGGTTTTTAAATGTAAATGTAAGGAATCAGTCCCGTCCAAAATTCTTATATGGTGAAAAACCTTCCATAGAGTTTGCTGGCTCTGGGGTGGGCTGAGGTCAGAGCACTGTGAGAGCAATGGGGAAGTCAGCTGAAAGAAGCTGAACCACTGGATATATTAAAATATGGAAAAATGAAAAGAACTTGTGTGTTTGGGAAGATGAGGATTAATTTTGTTAACAGCATCCCAAAAACAGCACCAACAGAGAGAATGATTGGTGTCAAAAGGCTCCTACATACAGTGACAGAAAAAGTTTTTATCTTGAACTTGGATTCATTGGTGCAAAGGAAAGAGTAATATAATAAATAATTATATACCTATATATAATGTAGTAAAATTTTGATGTATATACTTTCACGTATACATAACGACATTGTAAAGTAATGCTTCAAATACTAATTTTTTAGCTTTGCCTGCTAAGGGATGTAACACTTAATACTCTGCACGAAACGAGTGGCCAGGACCCGAACATCACTGGTGAGCTCTGTGAGATTGTATACAATGAATGAAACAGGAAAGGATGACACTGGTAGTTTTTACAGGGTTTGCTGATACTAGGATTTGGAATGTTTTCTCCGTTTCTTGTGAAAAAAAATATGTGAGTAAGACTACTGGGTTTTTCATACACCAGACCACCCACAAGCTGCAGCATTGAACTGATGAAGGGGTGGTTAAAAGAGCAATTGAAAAAAAAATAGGAGATGGGAATGTGTCGCAATGAAAATCCCATCTCCCAGATATGCTCCATACCCTTAACAATGGGAACACTGGGAAATGGAAACTCCTGTGTGTGCACGGCCACACCCAATTTGCAAATACATCCATGGACAGTGACACTTAGACTGCCTGGGAAGGTTTTCTGGGTGTGATGGCCACTGACAGGGCCACCCCAGAGTCTCCAGGGCTGGAAATTTATGCATTAAAATTAGTTAGGGTAAATCATATGTAAATGAGAGTTATCAACACTGGAACAGGAATTCAGATTCCTCCAGGACACTTTGGTTTTATAAATGCTCACTCCAGCTTGGCCTTGAAGTGTTCATGCCTTGGGAGGAGTAATTGGTGAAGATTATGAAGGAAAAATTGAAGCAATTCTGTTAAACAATAGTGATCAATTGGATTATTCAACCCCATGGCAGGGTAGCACAATTATTCATATTGAAGTTTATAAAACAATTGTGAAAAAAACATTTACCTTAAATCACATCTGTTCATGGAGATAAGGAGTTTGGATTAACCAGTCCTAATATTGGGGCGAGAGTGTGGGTGCAGAGGCCAAATGGCCCTCCTGAGCCAGCTGAAGGAACAGCTCTGGGGAAGGACAACACTGTTTGAATCCTTAACCCTGAGTGAGAAGGATGGGAATGTGTCCCTGAAGCAAAGTGTTCTGTGCCAGAACAAGTGGATGTTATGGGATATTGTTTTACAGATCCTGTAAGACCAAATCCCCGTTTGTCCCAACAGCTCTTTGGAAAATGCTCTGATTGACGAGGCTCCATGTGAAGGCTGATGTGACACTGAGGGGCTTCCACACGAATTCCATCTGTCACTGCCCACCCAGGGGAACGCCAGATGTCAATGCCCAGCCAGGGACGCCAGGTGTTCTAGTCTGAGGTTTCTACTTTGCCCTGATATCACCCCAGAAGCACATGCAGTGGTTCAAATCCTGGTTTTTCCCAAAGCAGCTGAAGAAAGTTTGCATGAGACGGTTTTCAGAGGCTTCAAGGATTGTTTATTGTTTCTTATCTCAGGAACTTTTTGCCTGGCCAGCAGCCGTCTGCAAGGTGGAATCTGCCTGGTGTAGGCAGGGCTTATCTTATATAGTCTAAATTATGTATTACATGTTTACAAAATTTTACCAATACAGAGCAATTTTATTAAATGGTCCAGCCATGACCCCAACTAATTTAAAATTGCCAACGTGACACCCAATATGGATGACAGGGAGAAGAAGGAGGAAAAGATATCCACCCCCTAAATTCTCCATCTTGGCCACGTGTCCCTTATCATAAACATTCAAAAAAACGGATTTATCTACGTTCTAAAAGTCTAATTTACACTTTACTAATTTTGGTAGCTTGTTTCCATTCTCTCTGGGGTTGTAATTTTCCCCAGGGGTTAGAATTCAGCACCTGTGTCCAAGTTTGGGACAAATTTTAGGAAAAAGACCTCCAAAGGGTCCCCTCCCCCCTTACAATTCCTTCCTTCACTAAGCTCGGAAAGAATTTTCTTCAGGGGAAAGTGGAAAAAACTTTTTATTAACAAAATACAAAAGAAACACTTCCCAGCACAGACCCAGATTGAGATGAACTCGGCAGATCTTCGCCGGGAAGGGCAGCAGAGCTTCTTTGGCAGACTTCCAGAGGTGGTCTCCGAAGTTCAGATCCATTTCCTCTGGAGCCGGTGCAAATCTTAGGGATGGGGGGAGAAAGGGAGAGGGGCAGTTTAGGCAGCCGGGGGGGGGAAAAGCAGCTGAGCAGCTGAGGGGAGGGGGGCAGGGGGGCAGCAGAAGCAGCGGCAAGCAGCGGCCAAAGCAGCGAGCAGCGGAAGCAGCGGCAAAAAGCCCCCAAAAGCCGAAAAACACCCGGCTAGATAAAACAGCCTGGGGGAGGGGCCGGCAGCTCCATGGTGGGGGGTAGGGAGAGGAGTTAGTCAAAACATAACCCATAACAACCTGTGACACCAGGGTCTCACTCAGGAGTCTTTGAGACCCTCATCAGGGGGGTTTTGAGACTCCCAAGGAGGCCAGGGGTATGCCCTGGGCTCCCACTCCATCCAGGAACCTGGTGACCTCAGGGACTGGGACCAGGCACCTCTCCAGCCAGTGGGGAAAGGACCCCACCAAGCCTTGTCACCTGCAGACAGCACAGGAAAACTGAACAGCAAAGAACCTTGGGGACATTATTCTGGAATTAAACAGGTGTCAGCTCTGTGGACAACAGAATTATTGTTCCTAACCCAAATGAGATTGAGGAAAAAGAATGTAGAACCGTGTTTTTAACTAATGATGATGCCTGCTAATTATATCTTGATAGTCAGCCAGTATTTTGTTCTCCAGAAACATCTCTAGAGTTTTACCAAGGATTAGTCATGAAAATGGTCATGAAAATGTGTTATGGGTTATGTTTTGACTAGCTCCTCTCCCTACCCCCCACCATGGAGCTGCCGGCCCCTCCCCCGGGCTGTTTTATCTAGCCGGGTGTTTTTTCAGCTTTGGGGGCTTTTTGCTGCTGCTTTCGCTGCTGCTTCTGCTGCTTTGGCTGCTGCTTCTGCTGCGCCCCCCTGCCCCCCTCCCCTCCGCTGCTTCAGCTGCTTTTCCCCCCCCCGGCTGCCTAAACTGCCTCTCTCCCTTTCCCCCCCCCCCATCCCTAAGATTTGCACTGGCTCCAGAGGAAATGGATCTGAACTTCGGAGACCACCTCTGGAAGTCTGCCAAAGAAGCTCTGCTGCCCTTCCCGGCGAAGATCTGCCGAGTTCATCTCAATCTGGGTCTGTGCTGGGAAGTGTTTCTTTTGTATTTTGTTAATAAAAAAGTTTTTTCCACTTTCCCCTGAAGAAAATTCTTTCCGAGCTTGGTGAAGGAATGAATTGTAAGGGGGGGAGGGGACCCTTTGGAGGTTTTTTTTTTCCTAAAATTTGTCCCAAACTTGGACAAAATGTCAAGATCAAAGTAACCAAAATACTCACTCTAACAAACTACTGGGTATGTTCTCAACCAGAGGGAAATCCTGTCAGAGCCATGGTTTGTCATGTTTGGCATGGTTTGCTTTTTTAAAATGAGACTCGTGGTGCATTTGGTGCTGAGCCCTTGAACCTCAGGGCCTGAGAAGAGATTGCACAAACCTTTCCAGGAGTCCAAGGCAGAAGAAAAACCCGAAGGGTCTCAGAGCAATAACTGCTGTTGTTTTATGCTTGTATGGTTAGATATATTAGTAAAAGAGCTGTTATTCCCACCCCCTTATCTCTGCCTCTGAGTCCTTGATTCAAACAATTATAATACTTGGGGGGAGTGGAACCAAAGTCTCAATTTCAAAGGGAAAATTCTGCCCTTACTGGCAGACACCTGTCCTTTCAAACCAGGACAGGTTAGCACCACTTCTGGGTGAAGGAACGGAGAAACTCAGAGAAGAAGAAAAGGCAGCCCCACCTCTGCTGAGGAAGATAAGGGCAGTCAAAACCCTGTTCGGGCAGGAACTTTCTCAGTTGTGTCCCTCAGTGGGACCTATGAATGTGATCAGAAACTTTGGAGTTTGATTTTGCCTGAATTCTTGAGAGGTTTCCTAACAAGCCATGGATCTGCCATGATTTCCCTCTGGCCTGCTGCAGTTCATCAGGAAGTTTTCCGACTCCAGTTATGGAGAAATATTTCAAAGAGCTTCAAAAAATACACATTCTATTTGGAAGTGTGTATTTTATTGCTGTTCTCTTTAAAGCAGAGGTGACTGCAGCAATCTGTGATTGATATTGATCCAGGCTCTCTCCTCAGGAGGTCTGGCCTGCTCAGAGAAGCTGTGCCTTGAGCTCTGACCCAGTGTGGAAAAACTTGCTCCACATTGCGCAACCCCATCCTGTCTGTCCTCACTCACCTGGGACCTCCTTTGCTTCAAAAATTAGGTTCATCAGGCAGAGGGATGTTTTGTTTTTGTTATTTTTGATGCAATCTAAAACTTCTAATTTTCCCTAGTGCAAACAGACACATTCTTCAGGTTTGTGCCAGCGCAAGTGCCATCAAGTAGGTTCAGCGCCATGGATCGGTGCTTCGGAGGTGGTGCCTGGAGTCAGCACCATCTTTCCTTTCTGCTTCAAACTCCCGTCATGCCCCGTGGCCCCATAGAGCCCCATTGGAGCCGGGACTACAATGCCCATCATGCCCTACACTCCGCAGAACCCCAGAATTCCCCCCATATGTCCCAGAAGTGTCCCCCAGACCCCCAAGGATCCCTAAGTGCCCCCTCAGCTCCCAATTTGGACTCCCTAGAAATGTCCCCACATCCCCTGAATGCTCCCAGCCTCACAAATGCCCGTTACAGCCACTTCTCGCAATTCATCTCCTGCCATCCCCCGTGAGCTCCAAGCACCTCATAACCCAGTCATGCACCTAAAATTCCTGTCCTGGTCCGTGCACTGAAGAGCCTTGTTCGAGTTCCCCAAGCCCTTCCAAGTGCTCCCAAACTTTATACGCTCCCCCCTGAGAACGTGAATTCATCGCTCAGAGGCAAAAGTGTCCCCCAAGTGCCCTCCTGGACCCCAAACTCTTGGAGAGAATAATTTCCATTGCACTACAGCTCCCATCATGCTGCGCAGTTCCAGTAAAACATCATTCCAGCCGTGACTTCCTCTCCCATCCTGCCTCGCGCCCCAATGAGAGACATTGCAGCTGCACCTCAAACTCCCATGATGATCCATGGCCCCATTAAACTTTTTTATACCTACGCCTAGAATTCCCATCATCCCTCATAGCACTTGGAGCCCCTTTAGATTTTGCCAAGTGCCTGCCCAGACCCGGTAGGGCCCCACGTTCCCCTCCCTGACCCCCAAGTGCCCCCCTGGACACCCGCGTCCTGCTCTGAAGCCCGAACCTTCCCTCAGGGTCTCTCTCTTAGATCTGACTCTATGACCTCAAGTGTGCCCCCGTCCTTCAATTTCCTTTCCCCAGAGCAAAAACTGCCCCAAATGTGCCCCAGAAATGTCTCCCTGAACCCCTGAAATGCCCACCTGGACCCTTTCTGAGAAAAAGATGATAATAAAGATGACAAAATGACTACAAATATTATGAATTATTTTATAAAAGGTGAAATCAATAATGAAGAGAGATTATTTAATGAATGAAATGACTGTGTAACTTAGAAGCAATGACCAATATTATTTTCCCTTGCCAATAAGGTATAGAGTTTTATAAAAAAATGAAAAATTAGGTTTAAAAATATAGAATAGTAATATTATAAATAAGAAGTATAATACTGTAATTTTAAAATTTAATATCATTTTTATTTTAAAGAGAAATTAGATATTTTTTTTATGATGAAATGTCAGTCTAAGGTGGGAGATAGCATGATATGGTGATGTTGGGGCTGAGGAGCAGGTTGTCCAAACAGGGTCAGCCCACAAGAGGCTCTTTCTTCAACGTGCCCAGACCTCCTAAGGAGACATTCAGCATCAAGATCACTTGGATAATTCTTCTATTGGTTTCTCTCTGAACTGAAAAATAGAATAAAATTCCCTTGAGGAAAATAAAGCTTTAAGATGAAATTTGGAATCTTTCTCCTTAGTAGAAATCCAAGCTGACTCCAAGCAGCTGCACAAGCCTTGGAGACTTGAAGACAATGGAAGGAACACAAAGAGCTCCTGAAAACTTTCTGTATTTTAATGACCCCACGGTGGTTTTGGGGCTTAGTCCAGGACCCTCAAACACTGAGAGAAAGTTGAAGAAGCTGCTTCAAAAGTCAGAAGCAAAACTCCAAGTCCCTTGGAGCATCCCTGGCCCCACTGAGGGCAGGGACTGCCAAAGGCTCCCCAGGGACCGGTCAGAGCATATCCTTGAGGGCAGGATTGCAGGATCCAAAGGCTGTGAGCAGGAACTGCAATGATGAGCAAGGCCTTGGCTGGTTGGTGGCAGCAGAAAGGCCAAGGGCTGAGCCCAGGCCTGGCCCAGCAGGGCCTGACCCTCACAGGTGGGTCAGGGCTGTTCCTGGGGCACTGGGATGTGAGGGGCAGCAAGGACAAATGGCATCACCCTACAAGCCCTGCCAGCCTGCTCAGGGAGGGCTGAGGCAGCAGCAAAGTGCAGCCACTGCAAGGAAAGTTCCTTCTGTGAAGGTCCAGAGGCGCTTCCCAGCCCAGCGCACAAAGGCCCTGGTGCCTCTGGCCCTGCCAGCCCTGCCCAGCCCTTGGCCATCTCTCCTGCAGCTTGTGCCCCTGTGCGTGCTGCTCCTCTGCCCTGGCCGGCTGCACACACCCATCTCGCTGTGTCCCCAGCATTTCTCAGCCCAGCATTGCTGTGCCCTCCCTGGGCTCCCTGCACCCAGTGCTGCCGGCTCCTGGCACACAGAGCCATGGCATGGCCCAGCCTCAGCTGGGACACCTCAGACACCAACATTCTGCCCTGGCAGGGACTTTGCTGTTTCCTCAACCTTCAGGCTGAATGTTCCAGGCAGCTCTTTGGGGATGTTTCCTTCTCTTCCCAAATCCCAGGAAAGCTCTGTCTCCTGCTGTTCACAAACAGAGAAGGGCTGGTGGGAGATGTGGTGGTCAGAGGCTGTTTGGGGTACATTGACCATGAAATTTTAAAATTTTTAAAAATTCTGTGAAAGAAGGATGGGCACCAACCAAAGTTCTACAACAGACTTTAGGAGAAAATAATTTGTCCTATTCAGGATGCAGATTTGAGGAGTACCAAATCAGGTATTGATTTTTTTAAGGGAAACAGCCTTTTAAAAATGAAGGATTCCAGGAAGGATGGACACACTTCAAGAAAGAAAAGAGAAGGAACAGCCAGACACTCTGTGCCAAAAAGTGAGCAAGGTAGGAAAATGACTGGCCTGAAACCTCAAAGATCTTTTTCCTTCAACTCAGGGGAAATAAGAGGATGCATCACCTTTGGACAGAAGGACAGACAACTCAAGAATTGTTTAATGATTTTGTTACATCATGCAGAAAAAAAATTAGACAGGTGAAAACCTCATTAGGACATTACCTGGCTGCATCGGTGAAGGATAACAAAAAAATTTTGAGCACTAAATTAATGGCAAAAGGAGGGACAAGGAGAACCTCCAATATTTATTGATAAGGATATTGTTACCAAAGATGAGGAAAGGGCTGAGGTACTTAACCCCTTCTTTACCTCAGTTTTCATCAATAAGACAGGTTGTCTTCAAGGCAAGTGTTCTCCTGAGCTGGTAGATGGGGACAGGGAGCAGAACAGACCCCTGTGATCCAGGAGAAAGCAACTGGGGACCTGCTGAGCTCCTCAGATGCTCATAGGTGTCTCTGAGAGCAGATGGGATCCAAACTAGGGGAATGAGGGAGCTGCTGGATGAGCTACCCAAGCTGTTCCTAATCATTCATTTATCATCAGTGTAGATTCCAATATCTGCACTTACGATCTGGATGAGGCATTCAGTGCACCATCAGCAAATTTGCAAATGACAAAGTTCATTGTGGCTGTAGATATGCTGGAGGATGTGTGGGCTCTGAAGAGGGACCTGGAAAATTTTGTTTCAGGGCCCAAAATCAACAAGGTGAGGTTTAAAAAGGGCAAGTACTGGGTCCTCCTACTGGGTCCTCCACTTTGGCCACAACAACCCCTGCACTGCTTCAGGCTGGAGACTGGGTGGCTGGAGAGCAGCTAGGCAGAAATGGACCTGGGGACCCTGATGGACAATATGCTGGACATGAGCCAGCAGTGTGCCACATGGGCACTGGCACCCAGCCTCGATCAGGAATGGTGTGGCAAGCTGCAGCAGAGCTGGTGTGCCAGCACTGACCTGTCCCCAGCTTTGCAAACAGACATTGTTGCTGCAGCTCCAGAGAAAGGAATAAGTAGGAGATCTCCAGTGAAAACCAGACATTTTTTATTGCACTTAAAATCAAAGAGAGCACACATCCTCATTGACAGTCTGTGGCCACAGCAAAGGTGGAGAGAACCAAATTAATGGTACAAATGATGGCCTTAATTTGTGGACAAAAGTGAAAACCTAAAACACAGGAAAAATTCTCCTGCAACCAAACCAACAAGAAGCTTTTATTACAAGTGATTTGATGAAAGAGTTCAATGTTTGTGAAATGCACCAGTTATCAGTCTCCACACTGCACCCTTGAGCTCCTGGTTCCTGAGGCTGTAGATAAGGGGGTTCAGGGCTGGAGGCACCACTGAGTACAGAACTGACAGTGCCAGATCCAGGGATGGGGAGGAGATGAAGGGGGGGCTTCAGGTAGGCAAATGCTGCAGTGCTGAGGAACAGGGAGACCACAGCCAGGAGAGGGAGGAAGGTGGAAAAGTCTTTGTGCCGTCCCTACTCAGAGGGGATCCTCAGCACAACCCTGAAGATCTGCACATAGGAGAAAACAATGAACACAAAACATCCAAGTGCTAAGGAAGCAGGGAAAACAGAAACCCCGACTTCCCTGAGGTAAGATTTGGAGCAGGAGAGCTTGAGGATGTGTGGGATTTCACAGAAGAACTGGCCCTGGGCATTGCCCTTGCAAAAGGGCAGGGAAAATGTATTGGCTGTGTGTAGCAGAGCATTGAGAAAACCACTGGCCCAGACAGCTGCTGCCATGTGGGCACAAGCTCTGCTGCCCAGGAGGGTCCCGTAGTGCTGGGGTTTGCAGATGGACACGTAGCAGTCGTAGCACATGATGGTCAGGAGGAAATACACGAATGAGATGAAAAAGACAACCATAAAGACCTGTGCAGCACATCCTGTGTAGGAGATGGTCCTGGTTTTCCAGAGGGAACTGTGCATGGCTTTGGGCACAGTGGTGCAGATAGATCCCAGGTCAGTGAGAGCCAGGTTGAGGAGGAAGAAGAACATGGGCGTGTGCAGGTGGTGGTCGCAGGCTATGGCGCTGATGATGAGGCCGTTGCCCAGGAGGGCAGCCAGGGAGATGCTCAGGAAGAGGCAGAAGTGCAGGAGCTGCATCTGCCCTGTTTCTGCCAATGGCAGCAGGAGGAAGTGGCTGATGGAGCTGCTGTTGGACATTTCCTCACTCTGGGCATGATGGACTGTTGAAAGCGGACACTGACAAGGTGGGACAGATTTCCTTGAGTCAATTCCAATAAATAAATTAGGAATCCCCTCAAAATTATTTGTGTCCTTGTGGGAGAATTTTACTAAGAATTTTATTTTTGAGTTCCAGTTCATGCTGCTGAGTTAGTGCTTCATCTTCAGCATTGCTCTCAGCCTGAACACTGGGGAGCTCACAGGTGAAAAAGAGCACCCTGTGGCCAAGTGCAGTCAGACCTACTGACTGTCAGACTAGGTTCCTTACAGGTGCCCTTAGCACATCACACCTCTCTCTATTTCAGCGTGATCACATTTAAAATGTGCTGGAAAAATAAAGTGTAGTATTTAAAGGCTCCAGTTTGAAAATCGGTCTCTTTAAACGCTTCTCTCTTTCCCTGTGCAACAGGAGGGGGAGGGATACCAAGTGTTTGTCCAGCTCTCTGCTTCCTGGAGTTGTGCCTACTGAGAGATGTTTCTCTTAATCCAAGGCTTGTCCCTGCCAGTGCTGCCAGAGCCCAGCCTAGCCCTGGGGGCTCAGCTCTGCCTTGCACACCCCTCCCAGCAGAGAGCACTACCCAGGGGCATCTCCCTGCCAGCAGGGCCTTAAGGGCAGCTCAGACAAACACAGATGCTGGAAGCCAAGGTGCTGATGCTGCTGCCTGTAGGCAAAGGAGGGTGAGGAGGCACTTTGTGAGGGAGATGTGAGGCAGATCTGCTGATGCCCAGTGGGACAGTGCAGGAGTCTCAGTGACACACATATCTGACAGTCCCTTTCCCTTCCCTTGAGGCGAAAGCTGAGAGGAGCCCTGGCCATGCAGCACCATCTGCACAGCAGGAGGAATCTGCCCTGATGTGGGTGGTTCCTTCCCCATCCAATTTCTCCCCAGAGTCCATGGGGAGATGACAGGCAGGCTGAGAGCTGCCCCTGGCAGGTGGCACATGCCCTAGGCTGGCCAGGATCCAGCCTCTTCCTTCTCCTTTTCAAAACTGGATGAATCCTCCTGACAAATCCCCCAGGCTGTGGGCTGTGTGCTGGCACCAGGAGATCTCTCCAGAAGCACAGAAGACATTGCCCTGTACACACAGACTCACCATATCCAGAGCTCTGAAGATGTTTCCCCAAGTGAAGTCTCAGCTCAATGTCTTGCCAATCCTTATTGCCTTTACCCTGTCTCTGCCTGGCTCCTGTCCCCTCAGTGCCTGCAGGCAGTTCCCTCAGCCCTGCTGGGCATTGACAGGAGCTGCTCCTCAGCAGAAATGCCTTTTTGAATCTTTTCCTGGTTGCCAGTATTTCCTTCTGTGCCAGCATACACAACACTAGGACTTTAATGACCCTCTAAGGAGTCTGTTATTTTAAAATCAGATTTGGTCTCTGAGAGAGTGTTTTCAAAAAAACTTCTCAAGAACTTGAAATTAAATTGATACTCCAAAGTTTCTGGAAGTTTTAATGGGTCTCACTGAGGGACTGGACTGAGAACATGTCCCAAGGTTCCAGTTAGAGCAGAACAATGGAGGCAGTAATGACAGTCAGGAACAAGGAAAATAAAGGTGTCTCTAATGCTGAGCAAACCTAGATGCGTTTCAGGAATGCAAAGGGCCAAGGGCTGAGCCCCAGCCCCTGGCAAGGAACATCCTGTCCCTCCCTCATTGCTCAGAGCTCTTCCTGGGGCACTGGGCTCTGGGGATGTGCAATGCCAAGGGCAGGACCATGGGGCATCCCCTGCCAGGCTGCTGAGCAGGGACAAGGAGGCAATGAGGCCTCAGCACAGCAAGGCTCACTTGTCCCCTGCTGGTCTCAGGCCCAGGGCCAGCAGCCATGGCCCAAGTGCTGCAGCAGTCTGGGCTTCATCAGCTCCTCTTTGCATTAATTTATTCTTTTGCATTAATTCTTTCTTTCTCTGGCTGTTCTCTATTACCTCAAAAAGATCCATCATCCCTGAAACTGCCCTTCAAGCACTCCACGGTCTCTCCTCTCCTGTCTTCACTTTACTGAGCATAGAGCTTATTTGTCCTTATATCATGGTCATGTGCTTGAGGCTTCCAAACCCCACATCGGGAGGTCTCTGGACACTCTCTAACGTGTTGGCACGTGAAAACATTCTGCTCATAGTTTAAGAACGTCACCAGGAGACAAGGTCACTACACCTATATGTCCTGGCAGCTTTTGGCTGGGAGCCATCTTTGGATATACTCAGTTTTGGAAGCTAAATCCCTGTTTTGGCCACAGCCTTTGATTGAGAAGCTTGGATCTGTTCCATGGGAAGAAAAGAGCTGAGACCTTATGTTTCAGGGGGAGATGAGAGGTGAACACCAGACCAAGGCCAGCCAGACTTGACAATACTGGCAGATTTTGTCTGGGAGCAATCCCTTGATGTGAGGCTCGGACCTCCAGTGCTCAAAGGCACCAGCTCTGGACCCTCTTAGGCTCCTGCTTCCTCAGGTTATCTTAAACAAGCAAAGCAGCTCATAGTTAAAATGGTTATTTACTACAAAGCAAATCTTGTTACAAAGCACATCAGTCTCTACAGGCACTCAGACAATCAATGGCAAAGCAGTGACAAAGCAATGGCAAATGCAGTAGCAATAAGCCAATGGCTAAAGGCCCTGGCAAAAGCCAATGGCTAAAAGCACCAACTCTTCCCATAATATACTCTTATATAGGATTTTTCCAACAAGCTAAGACACAAACTCAGACCACCACTCCTTAACCTATTAGAATTCTTGTGTCTTGGCAAGCTAGGTTATGTATAATACCATGCATACCCTATCTTGTTCTATGTGAAAAATGTAAGCAATGTTCTTCCTGTAGCTCTATTATGACTAAATCCTGTCTACAGGTGTGGGCTTGGAGCCTCATGCTGAAGATATCAGTACGTTTCAACCTTCACTAGAACTCACTCTGCTACTCTGGCATTGGAAACCTTTCACTTAATAAAAGCATTTAAACTCACCCTTAAACTTCCTAACTTAGTTCTACTTCAATGTCTACTTTATGTGTGAGTGGCTTAATATACTTCAATCCATCCAAAGGCTTTAATTCAATCCCTGCACTCTGATTTCTCTCTGAAGAATTCAGAGACCCCTGACTCACTGACTCCAACAAATGTCTCACACTAATCATGTGCTGCTTCCCACTTACAGCATCTCAGGAGCTCCAGAGCACATCTGGGGCACCTAGTTCTCCTTCTATAATACCGTCACTTTTTGCACCCTCGACAGCAGAGAAGGACCCAACTTGGATGCCACCCTGGTTCCCAATGAAAAATCTTCTGCACACACAAAAAGCAAGGAGTTACCCCTATTAGTCCTCACCATTGTGTATTTCTGAGATTATTCTCAACTGGGGGTAATTCCCAGTCAAAAGCCAAATAATTACTTGTTCTACTCTAATACAATGCACCTAAGAAAACCCTCTCCTTTCTCCTTTTCATCTGTTTGACAATAGTCCAGTCCTTTAGCTAAAAATTCACCTGGTTGGAGCCCAAACCATCTAGAGAGCCCTTCTCTGAACGCTTGGGCACTTGCGGCTCATGCCTGAGCCTTGCTGGCCACTTTTAAGAATTTATTAACAACAAACATATGGCCCATGTTATGCAAAAGTTCCCAATTCCCTGCAACTATAAGTTTTAGCACAAGATGGTAGTGTTGTATCACAAATGAACTGTCTACTAACTTCTTGCAACTGCAAATTTTGACACAAGATGGTAGTGTTGCCTCAAAAATAAAAGATAGCCATCAGACTTGTAGGAAAATCTCATCTAGCTCTCTTCACAGACACACACACATCCAATCACAACCACAAAAACAGTTTGCCAAAATAGCAGCAATAAACAAGGATTTGCCCAAACTCACCCCCACAATTGCTAACAGTGTCCTCCACGGCACAACAAATCCTTCCACTGGCAGTTTAAACACCAAGATTCGCTCAAGCCCACCCCGAGAACTTGCTAGCGGTGCCCCCTACGGCACAGCAGAATCCCTTCACTGGTAACTTAAACAGTTCTTTCTGCTTGCAAGCGGTACCTTTCACCCAACATTGCACATTGAGCATCTTCTATGTCTTACCAATTAGCCCTCTCACCCTGGGGTAATTTTAAAATCATAAACAGACCAGTATGTCCTTGGCCAGCAGACTAGTCTGTCTCCCACACTGAAGCAGGCGGGAGTGGAGGTCTCTTGTCCAAGAGGGACTCGGGTTGGTGCACCTGGAGTTGCCATGCTACCATCTGTTCCTGCTGGAAGAGAAGGTCCTGCCGCGGCTGCCAAAATTATTTATGAAAGGCAAGGACAAAATGCCTTTCAACCAGTTTAATCAAAAGGATATGTTCATTTCAGAACTGGGCGGACACACGGGATTATTCCCAAAGGCTTTTAGCTCTCTATTTTTTCACAAAAGTCATGCATATTCTAAGATGCCTATACATATTTATTACCTGTCACTACCCATTCCCCGCTTGGTATTAAAATTAGTTGCATACTCATTGTGGTTGCATAGTGTTCCCTTGGTATTGGGTAGGTGGGTCTTTTAAATCAGTCAGAGGGTTTCATGGAAGGAAGTAAGGACCGTCTACCTGGCTCTAAATTTTTGACCTCTGTCCTGTTACTGTGACTACCTGACCTATTAATCACTTCATTCTGGTCTTTATTAGTTTCAGTGTCAAAATTTATGATGGATGGATCTCCCCTGGCTGGCTCTGAGTATTTTCTAATGTAGATCCGTTTTTGCTTAAATGCTTCATCTGTAGGAAGGATCACCACCTCTAACACCAAGAAGAAAAGAAGGGTAATCGTAGAAGGTGACTCTCTTCTGAGGGGAACTGAGGGCCCTATTTGTCGACCAGACCCATCCCACAGGGACGTCTGCTGCCTCCCTGGGGCCTGGGCACGAAATATCACTGAGAGACTTCCTGGGTTGATTCAGCCCTCCAATTATTACCCTATGCTGATACTCCAGGCTGGCAGTGATGAGATTGAAAAGAGTAGTGTCAAAGCGATTGTAAAGGAGTTTAGGGCACTTGGTCAAGTAGTTGATAGGACAGGTGCACAGGTAGTGTTCTTTTCAATCCCTTTAGTGGCAGATAAAAAATTATGAAAGAAATAAGAGAACTCGCATAACTAAAAAGTGCCTCAAGGGTTGGTGTCATCGGTAAAATTTCGGATTCTGTGATCATGGTGCAACCTTTACGGCACCTGCTCCTCTGGAACTGGATGGGATACATCTCTCTGTCAAGGGCAGAAGGTTTTTAGCTCATGAACTGGCAGACCTTGTTGAGAGGGCTTTAAACTAGGTCTGAAGGGGGAAGGGGATGCATCTGGCCTGTCTGGAAGCAGGCCCAAGGGCAGTAAGACTGTGTTAGGAGAGAAATCAGTGGCCCAGCTGTGGAGAGTTAGGGATGTGTGAGCGGAAGAATTCGAGCTATATAGTCGGTCAGGACCTCTTCCCCCCTCGCAGTGAGACCATGGCTCCATGCCTGGCCTCACCCAGCCGGACGTGAGCAGAAGGAAATGACACTAACAGACCAAGGTATAAAAACCCCTGTGACCCTTCAATAAACACCATTTTCCTGTCCACCATGTTTGTGTTCTGGAGCATATGGACCGAGTGGCCTTGGGGTCTGGGCCGCAGTTCCAAGCTTAACCCAAAACCAGGTCGCCCCAACAAGTGATGCCGAAACCCAGGAAACTGCCCAGGGTTCGGGGATCGCCTGGATGAGGACCCGGCGGCTGCACAGCTGGTCTAGTGCAGTTTTGGGAGACGTCCCCGGACCAGCGAGGGGCATGGAAGCTGTCGCAAAGGTGGTAAGTGAGATCCACACACAGTGGGGTATAGAATGTAAACTTAAGGATTTTATTCTTGCAGTGCTTGACACTGATAAAGATAGGGGCTATAGAAAGCCCCGTAGAAATTCTCCATCTGGAGACATGGGACAAATGCACGAGGGCTCTGGCGGAGGAAACCATATCATCGGGCTCAGGGAAAACCCTCAAATCGTGGGGCAGAGTCATCCAGGCTCTGCAAAGTGCTCGACAAGAGCAGGAGACCTGGAAACCCACACGAACTTGTTTATTAGCTGCGCCGCAGCTGGGGATCGGGGCAGCTACGCAAACCGCGGAGGAGCTCAAACCGTTCGAGAGCGTGGACGCACGGACTCCGGAACCCCCTCCGCGACCCCCGGGACAGGACTCACCACCATCTGAGGGGGGGAGCGCGCACAGACGTTTTGACAGGGGCTAGCACAGGAGGCGCAGAATGCTGTTGTAATATCAGAATCCGAAGCGGTTGATAAAAAGGCACCCCTGCAATACGCGTTTTAAAATGGTGCCAGAGGACATGATGGGGGGGTGGACCAGTGACGCAGGGGGCAGACATGCAGAAGGCTCGCTGAACGGCGCAAGCACGGACGAGCAGGGAGGAGAGACGGCCCCCGAGACGGAGCTTAAGACCAATCAAAGAGCTCATTTTAAATCAGGTCCTTATAGGGAAAGAACCTTTCCCAGCAGAAGGAGGGGGGAGCACAGGGGGAGGGAACGGCCTGACCCCCAGAAAAACGGACGGTGTCAGAGCCCGAGAAAAAGACTCAGCAACCCAGAAACATCCACTCAGTCGACTTCCGGCTCGGATTCTGACCTGAGTTGGGATGGACGGCTGGGAAGGTGGTCAGAAAACGATTCCAACACCAACTCGATGTGTGACAAAAGGGGAGCAGCGGTATATAAAATCACTAGCTCCAACGCTCCTGTGTGGGTTAAAGGGATATCAGAGAAATATTGGACCCCACTTACAGACTGGTGGAAAATAAAAATAGCTTGCGCGGAGTGGGCTCCGTCAGCCACACTGGTGTTCCCAGTTTGAATTGGGGGGGCGGAAGGAAATCAAAGAACCTACTTGCCGGTAAACCCAAAGGACGTGCAAGCAATTGATAAAGCTATCGTATACAGAGGGATCAATTCTGCCACGGTTTCCACACTCATTGATAGCATTTTTGGAGGAGATAACATGCTCCCCTTTGATATCAAGCAGACTCGCAGGCTGATTTTCGATGGGGCGGGGATGATCATTTTTAAACAAGAGTGGGATGACAATTGTGTAAAGCAGCTAGCCTTAGTAACAGGGGCAGACCATCCACTGTATGGCTCCAGAACACAGAGGCTAATGGGCACAGACCCAACTCTGATCACTGCACAAGCACAGGCAGAAGGCCTGCGAGCCCATGAGGTCATGACAACAACCCGTGATGCCCAAGAAGCCATCCCTGCAGCTTCTAAAGTAATAGCGAAACCATTGCCATGTTCCACTATAAAGCAGAGTGAGAGTGAGAGCTTCACTCAGTTTGTGGAACGTCTTCATGTAGCATTAGATTCCTCTGCATTACCTTCAGAGCGAAGGGTCCAGTGCTAGCAGGCTGCCTATGCCAGCAATGCAATTCAGCCACCAAGAACATTTTAAGATCACTGCCACCTGGGTCCAATGTCGCAGCCATGATCAGACATGTTGCAAAGGAAAAACACCTAGCTCCCATCCAAGCAGCACTTCGCACTGCAATAACCTGTGTGATGGCATGCTTGAAGTGTGGCCAGGCAGGCCACGTAGCAGTAAACTGCCCCCAGTCAGGACCCCCACTAGCAGCTACTCCGCCACGCCAGGGGAATCTTAGGGGACCATGCTGAGCATGTGGAAAGAAGGGGCATTTAGCTAAGGAATGCAGATCCAAGCCTCAGGGAAATGGGAAGGGGAGGGTGCAGCCAGGCCGCACCCAGTCCCCTCCCTCCTGGAACATGAAGTGGCCCAGCTACAGCAACACTCAATGGGTCATGGGGCTTCCATGCCCATTACCCCCTCAAGAAATGACCACCTTCATAGCCCAACCAATAGCTCAATCAAACCTACCTGCACCTCAGGAATACCAAGAACAGCTCCCTGGGGATGAGGCCTCTGGGTGGCTTTGGCCATGAAAGCAAGGCAACGAGACCCATCGGTGGCCTTTACTGTGAAGGTGGGAAAGCACGCACTGATCGTGTGGGCAGATTGTCGACTCCACAACAGCTCTGACGACTCGGCCCTCTGCCTTCCCTTCTGGGTGAACACAGGATCAGATATCACCGTCATCCCAGACATACACTGGCCTCTACCATGGAAACTAGAAGAAGCCCCCATGATGGGCGGAGTTTGAGGGATGTCCCAAGCCTGCAAAAGCACCCTACCGATAACAATAACACTCTGCACTGGGAGAGGACCAGGAAGGACTATCACCCTTACAACAAATGTTATGTCAGACTGCCCACCCTTGTTGGGGAAAGATGCCCTAGCCATGCTGGACGTTAGGGTGACAAATTTATTCTAAGGGCCACTGTCGCATACCCACCATTGCCCATCAAATTAACTTGGAAATCAGTCGATCTGGTGTGGGTCGCCCAGTGGCCCTTGTCCAAGCCTTGAATGACTGCTCTCCTTGAGCTAGTTGGCCGTGAGTTACACAAGAATCATATAGAACCCTCCATGAGCCCATGAAACACTCCAATCTTCGTAATATTTAAATGGTCCAGTGAAGGCTTTCGTCTCCTGCACAACCTGCAGGAAGTCAACAAGAGAATCCAGTCGATGGGCCCAGTACAAACTTTGCTGCCCATGAACTCGATGATACCGAGAAGACAACCCTGCGCAGTGCTCGCAACAAAGACTTCTTCTTTTCTATTTCTCCTCAGGAAGATGACAAGGCGCGGTTCGCCTTTTCCATCGTCTTTCCAAACAGCCAGCAGCCCAACTTACGCTTTTACTGGAAAATGTTACTCCAAGTGAATTATCAAAATATGAGTAATGGTCTAATACCGATACTCAACTGTGACGGACAAAAGACACTCTAAGAATTTAAAGTTAGAAAGTGTATGTTTATTCAGCACTGGGCAGCAGCGTGAGGTAATCTTCTAATACGCACTGCAAAATCACAGGTTATCACAAAGTCTATTTATTAGCAGAGGAATCAAACAAATACATATTCATAATAACAGCCCCTCCCATCCCCTGCTTCCTATGATAATTAGCTTGAATAGCTATTAAGCATGCGTGATTGATTTCTTAAATTAAGTCTGGGGTTTTTTTCGTGGGGAGGGGTCTTAAAAGGAGGAAGTAAAGCGTGTCTTCCTCACCCTAAACTCTTTGCATTTTCTATCCCTGACAACACAAATGATTTCTGGGGATAGTCCAGTTTTCCAAAGAATGGGTTTCTAGTTGCATTGTCTATGTTCTTGTGGTTCTGCTCTCTAGTTTTGTCTTTTTGCCATTGTAAGCACAGCTGATCAAACATGAAATGACAGACAATTAATTATTTAAGTTTCAGATAACTACTCCCTTTCTGATTTTATAATTGTTTTCAGCAAGGTCACTAAAATCCTAATTGTCTAATATTAGTGTTTCACAAGGAATGATCAACTCCCCTACCATCTGCCAGATCACAGTAGACCGAGCCCTAGCACCACTCCGGCAGAGCAATCCGACTGTGACCATCATGCATTAGAGGGACGATATCCTGGTTGCCACACCATCAACAAGCCAAGTAGACCAGCTGGTATCAACCATCTCCAAGACCTTAAAGACAAATGGCTTCGAAACAGCGAGTGCAAAAATAAAAAAGGGACCGTGCATGACCTTCCTAGGAGTGGGAATCACAAGCTCCTATGTAACCCCTCCCCAGATGAAAATCCGCCAAGATATCAAGACGCTCCATGACGTGCAGCAGCTGGCAGGGTCCTTACAGTGGCTCCGCAACATCATCCTGATTCCTCCTGAGGTCATGGACCCTCTAAATGACCTCTTGAAAGGAAAGAACCCATGGGAGCAGAAAACCCTGACACCAGAAGTGATAAGCTTGCTCAACTTTATCTAACACCAGATGTCAGTGAGCATGCTCACCAGATGGAATACAAGTACACCGGTAGATCTGTATGTCCACTTTACAAAAAAAGGGGGGAGTGGAAGCCTTAGCCCAAGGACCCCCCAACAAAGCCCAACCGATACAATGGGTGGTCTTGGGGAAACTGTGATGGGAGTCGAGTGCCTCAGCAGCCTCATCATGAAATGCAGGAAACTCACCCTAAGACATCTGGGCATCGAACAAGCCAAGATATACTTGCCCTTTCGCAAACAGCTCTCTGCGCAGACAACAATATCCGAATACTTAGACATGGCCCTTGCAGGCTTCAGAGGAGAGATTTGCTACTCAGCAAAACCCCCTTGGACTCAGCTGCTTTGGTCATCAACATCAACCTCCCACCAAAGATAATTGACCGACTGCAGGCAGGACCAACCATCTTCAAAAATGCATCGTCACTGACCTCTACCGCAGTGGCAGTATGGCAGTCAGGAGAAAAATGGCAATGTGTCAAGACAACTTACCCCACGCTTTCAGTCCAAAAACTTGAAGCAGCTGCCGTAGTGCTAGTGTGTGAACTGTTCCCAGAAGAGCACCTTAACATTGTGACTGACTCCATATTTGTGGCCAAGCTCTGCCTAACCTTGTCCAGACCAGGTGTTTCAGGGTCCATGGTGGCAACAATGCTAGAAGAAGCACTCTATTCCCAGAAAGGCACCATATCTGTCATCCAGATCAGCAGCCATGACCTGATCAAAGGATTCTACCAGATTGGCAATGACAAGGCTGACGCTGCCGCAAAAGGCATATGGACACTGAAAGAAGCCCGTCAGTTGCACGAATCTCTTCACATCAGAGCAAAAGCACTTGCAAAGAAGTGCAGTATTTCTTCCACGGACGCAAAGCACGTCATCGCCACGTGCCCTCACTGTCAGAAATCACCACTGTGGTCAAGCGGCGTGAACCCCAGGGGTGTCAAAGCCTGAGAAATATGGCAGACATACTTTGCACAATGCCAGCGTGTTAAGCTGTTAAGCTGTTGAGCGTGGCTTGCAGTTACTGTGGATACATACAACGGTATGATCATGGCCACAAAGCACCTCAAGACCGATTCCAAAGCGACCATCAAACATTGGCTGACAGCCATGGCATGGCTTGGAGTTCCAAAACAAATCAAAACAGACAACGGAAAAAATTTCACTTCAAAGACGGTCCAAGCATTCGTCTCGAAATGCAACATCGCCTTGGTACATGGCAGACCCATACAACAGCACAGGACAAGCCATCTTTGAAAGAGCAAATCAGACTCTGAAAACTAAACTGGAAGTACTAGCAAAGACAGAAGGCTTCACCAATGCCATTCCCCCCAGTGACCAAGCGCGCATACTAACAACCACGCTGCTAGCATTAAATCAATTCTCTAGGAGGGATGAAACAAACAGTCCTGCCCAGAGACCATGGGCCACTCAAGCACTAGAGAAAGGCCCACGGGTTGTGATCAAAAATGAACTGGGGGTGTGGGAACAAGGTTGCAGACTAGTACTTACGGGGCGGGGGTATGCAGCTGTTAAAAGAGATGGGGACATTAAATGGTATCCACTCAAATAGATTAAACCAGACCTTCAGAGTGGAGCTAATGAGAATTGTGAGACTTTGTTTGCAGGACTGGATCATCGGACACCCCCGCAACCCATACACCCCACTACCAGGACAGAGAGAGAGACCACCGAGCAACCCGGCATCACCTGAGAAGCTCACACTGTTGCCCGATGCCCCAAACAGAACACAAACTAACAGAGTCAGTTTATGCGGTGCTTTATTCAGGGCCCGGGGAACCTGCGGACTAGCGTCCATAGTCAGGATCCCACAGCTCCCTTTTTCCATCAAGTTTTTATACCTTTTTACAAAGTGGTCTACGTGCAGAAATACACATTCTTCAAAACAATACAGATACATAAATCTTGCAGGTATCATTCCTAAAAGTTATAAATTCTGCATGCTTGTCTACTTAGAACTATAGGCTACTTCCCTTAATCCCCCTTGTATGTTTGCCCATCACCAGAACCCTTTATTTATTATTATTATACTTTAGCCTTATCTTGAAAGTTTCTAGATGTCCTATATGCTCTACTAAATCCTTTGATTATTGTTTTCACAGTTCTAAATGTTCTATATGCTCTACTAATTCTTTTCACTATTGTTTCACAAGGTAGGTTCTCAGGGCCTGTCCGAAAACTGCAGTTTTCTAAGCCTTAGCATGACTACTACTATATCTACATTAGTCCTTTTTCTCATTATTTCGGTATCAACTTCCCCCTTTTGAGCATTCTTCAGATTTTCTGCAAGGATGCTCAATTCTTCAAGTTGTGGTTTCTATGTAGAACGGTGAGTCTTCTTTTCGAGTTGGCAGGATTACTTCTTTCCGGGTCAGTGCTCTCATGACACGTCGAGTATTAGTTCCTTCTCTGGCAATCATTTCTAAAAGACATCTATACATAATTATGCATACTACAATAATTAATACAATCATTATTACATATTGTACAATTGATGATATCCAACCAGAGACTTGGATTCCTAGGGAGCTAAACAGTGCTCCTACCCAGTTATGTTCAGCTTCTTCCTGGACTTCATGCACTTTTGTTTCAATTTGTTCCAATTGACTTATGTCCTTTTCTACTTTTTCTGTGACATTTGGGATATGTATGCAGCAATGATCAACCTTTCCTTGGAGGTATCCACAGACTCCATGTTCTTTTAATAAAAGCAAATCTAATGCCATTCTATTTTGGATTGTCATTCTTGTTGTTGCCTGCAATTGTAAATTTAGATCCTTAAATCCTTTCTTTGTAACTGTAGCTAGCTTCTCAGTTTGTCCTAGCAATTTGTACAGCATCTCCCGGTTTCTATATGTAGAAATTGGTGCAAACAAGGATTCCAATACCCACCCAAATTTAACTCCTGATGAGGGTTCATGCCATTCATCTTCATTTCCCTGTCCTAGTTCTTCTGCTACTTTATTTGTTTCTCTCTTTGCTCGTGACTGCATCTCTTTCTTCGTTAATTTAGACTGTTTCCAAAAAGGACATAATGTGGGAACCCCTAAGGTAATTTGTGTTACAGGCCCGTCTAATGGCAAATGTGTTGTCCATTGTCTATGTCCCATAATCTATACTAAATTTCCTGGACTCCTGATAGTTGTATCCTTACAGCTTAAAGTTTTACCCTTCTGGTCCTGCGGGAAAGCACTTCCTGGAATTGTATGGTTAAGTTTTCTACACTCACAACCCCATTTTATAAGCATTCTGACCGGTGCCAAACTAATTTGATTCTCTGGAGTGTCACAGGTGAGAATTTGGGTGCAGTTCCAATTTTCTTTTGTGGCGCTCAAAGTTTTTGTAGAAGTGCTGGTTTGAGATACTTCTGTGTGAGTGGCATTTCTGCTTCCCGTCCATTGGACACACCAATTAACTTGTCCAATGTAACTATAATGTTCTAATATGCTGGGGCCCCATACCGTTTTCCAACTGTCCCACGAGGATTCCTGCCGGGATGAGTTCTGGCATATCATTTCATAATAGCTTTCATTTTTAGGTATTCTTTTCTTTTGCCAATGTGGTAGAAAACATTTCCACTTAGCATCTTCAGGTTTTACTTTTCCCCCTGTCGCTAATTGAATTTCTCAATCCCTAATTTGTCCTAACCTTCCATGGCTAATTAGACAATCCTTATAGGTTAATATTCTTAATGTTTCTCCAACCTTTTCCCATTTTACTTCAATTTCGATTTTATTTCGTAATTTTAATTCACAACTTCCATTTTTACCTCTTTTATTAGGGGTAAATTTCCTACTGGAATCACTCCCCAAGGGATTGGTTCCCCTGCAGCTTGTGGCAGAGGTAAACATGCCGTTATTTTTGATACGTTTTGTATTTGTCCAAAATCTCGAATTAACCCTACTACTAAATTTTGTTGTTCCTGGTTTCTCTGTAGTGCCAGGCTTGTATCTCTCAATCCATTCCACATATTTACTCGTGCACTGACTGGTATTACCTGCACCGAGTACCCCCTTCGGGTTTTATTTTCCTTTAAAATACCTACATTTATGTCCCCATAATCAAAGTTTTCTCTAATCCACACAATGCATGAGAATTGTCCTACCTGATCAGCTTGCATATGAGATATTGTCAATGTGGTGTTACCTCTTTGCTGTTCCATATCCCAAAATGTCACGATTCCTTCTGTAAATACTTCGTCTGTGGTGATTTGTCTCCAGGCTACCTTTACTTCTTTTAATCCAGCTCTCTGGTTGTCAGAAAACAAACAGGTTAAATTTATTCCCGCACCTTCTGGCACCATTACATTTGGCTCCGGAACTGTAATTTTAACAAATGCTTCTCCCACCTGCATTATACAGACTAATGTTAAAAGAACTAAGTCCTTGCCCTGAACACCAGCTTTGTTGCAGACAGAGGCTGTACTTCCCATCTTGACGGGACCTTCTTGATTCGAGTGTAGTGAATCCAGTTGTCGATCCCTTGGACTTTCACTGCCGTGTAGGTAGTCATGATCACTTGGTGAGGACCGCCCCATACTTCTTTCAAGGGTTCTGTATTCCAGTTCTTTACATATACTTGATCTCCTGGCTGGATGTCATGGACAGGATTTTCCAAGGGCAGAGGCCGGTTCCACTGCAATGCTCCCCGCAGCGCTGTAAGGACTTTATTTAAAGACAAAATGTAACTCAACAATACTTGATCTCCTACTAAGTGAGGGTCCCCTTTGTAAGTTGCAGCATGATATGGCTTGCCATACAAAATTTCGTATGGACTTACTCCTATCTTTTCTCTGGGTTTAATCTTGATTCTTAGCAAGGCTAGAGGTAGTGCCTGAGGCCACTGTATCTTTGCTTCCTGAAAAATTTTCTTAATCTGCCCTTTTAATGTCTGATTCATCCGTTCTACCTGGCCACTAGATTGTGGTCTCCAGGGCGTATGGAGATCCCAGGCTATCCCTAATACTCTGGCTACCTCTTGGACTACTCCAGCTACAAAGTGAGGTCCCCTATCTGAGGACATTCCTAATGGGATCCCAAATCTAGGAATGATTTCTCGTAGTAAGGTTTTAATTACTTCCTTTGCCTGGTTAGTCCTGCACGGGAAAGCTTCCGGCTACCCTGAAAAAGTACACACATACACCAGTAAATAACGGTACCCTTGTGCTTTTGGTAGCTCTGAGAAATCTATTTGCCAATAGTCTCCTGGTTGCGGCCCTACTTGTAACTTTCCTAGTTGTATTTGCCTTCGTGTCACTGGGTTATTTTTAATACAGACAGGACACGTGGCGTTAATCCGTTTTGCCATTGTTAACATCTGGTTGGAAATCACCTCATGTTTTAAAAATTGTACCAATGCGTCTGCTCCCCAATGGCACTTGTTATGTTTGATTTCTAAAATTGTTTTCATTACTTTTGTCGGCAGTAGAACCTGACCTACAGCTGTGACATACCATCCTTTTTCATTCTTCTGGGCCTGGAGAAATTGAGCAAGCTTCTCATCTTCATGTGTATACCATGGTTTCTGCTCAAGAAAAGAAGTTGCAGGGTTAATTCGCACTGGCAATAAAGCTAATTGTGTCCATACCTCTCGGGCAACCTGTTTGGCAACTCTGTCAGCCAACTGGTTTCCTTGGAACGCTTTTCCCTCTTCCTTTTGATGTCCTTTTACATGCATCACTGCCACTGCCTGAGGTTTATGCACTGCTTCCAATAGTGCTAATATTTGTTCTTTGTGCTTAATTTCTGATCCTTGAGAATTCAACAGTCCTTTTTCTTTCCATAGTGCTCCATGTACATGTATTACTTCAAAGGCGTATTTTGAATCAGTCCAAATGTTTACTCTTTTCCCTTGACTCAATTCTAAGGCTCTCACCAGAGCATGTATCTCGGCTTTCTGGGCTGAAGTTTCCGGGGTTAAAGCTTGAGCTTCTATTATTTGTGTCAAAGTCACTACTGCATATCCCGCATACCTGGTTCCGTTTTCCACAAAGCTGGATCCATCTGTAAACAGTTTCCATTTCGGATTCTCCAAAGGCTCGTCTTTCAGGTCCTTCCGGCTGGCATACACCTGTTCAATGATTTCTACGCAGTCATGTGTCAATTCACCTCCTTCTTCCTGGCTGCTGCTCCTAAGAAATTCTGCTGGGTTGAGATGATTAGTTATTTTTAATTCAATGTCATCTTGTTCTCGGAGAAGTGCCTGGTATTGTAACATGCGGCTTGATGAGAGCCAATGCCCCCCCTTTTGTTCCAAAACCGCAGTGACCATGTGGGGAACAAATACTTCCATCCTTTTCCCCAGAGTCAATTTTCTGGCTTCCCGAATTAGAAGCACTGTTGCTGCCACAGCTCTAAGACAACCTGGCCATCCGGCACTTACAGTGTCTAGCTGCTTTGAGAAGTACCCCACCGGGCGCTTCCATGAGCCCAGTTTTTGGGTGAGCACTCCTATTGCCAGTCTCTGTCTCTCATTTACGTATAGTTGAAAAGGTTTTGTAAGATCTGGCAATCCTAGTGCTGGGGCTTCCTTTAAGGCTTGTTTCAGACTCTGGAATGCTTTTTCTTGAGTTTGTCCCCACTGAAACACAGGGCTTTTGGCTGCCTCATATAGGGGTTTTGCTTTTAGTCCAAATTCTGGGATCCACAAGCGGCACCACCCTACCATGCCCAAAAAGGATCTTAACTCTTGTGGATTTCGTGGTGTGGGTATGGTGCAAATTGCTTGTATTCGATTAACCCCCAACTTT
Source organism: Erithacus rubecula (assembly GCF_903797595.1). Classification (NCBI taxonomy): domain Eukaryota; kingdom Metazoa; phylum Chordata; class Aves; order Passeriformes; family Muscicapidae; genus Erithacus; species Erithacus rubecula. The sequence goes on along the minus strand of NW_027636007.1, from coordinate 20,580 downwards.
CGCACCCCTTGTGAAATTTCGCAGCCTAGGTAAATTACTTGGGTTCTTACCAGCTGAGCTTTTTCTTTCGATACTCGGTATCCAGCTTGTCCCAGCATATTAAGTAATCCAATAGTGAGTCTGAGGCAAACATCCTTTTCTGTGGAGGCTATAAAGATGTCATCAACATATTGTAGGAGAACATATAAGAAAGGTGATTCTTTTACCTGAGTCGTCTTCCATTCTTCTAACTCTCGAGCCAATTGATTTCCAAAAATAGTTGGTGAGTTTTTGAATCCTTGTGGTAGACGCGTCCAGGTGAGCTGCTTCTTGCGTCCCGTGTCTGGGTTCTCCCACTCAAAGGCAAAGTATTTCCTACTTTCAAGTGCCAAGGGGATACAGAAAAATGCATCTTTCAAATCAATCACTGTGAACCACTTAAACCTTTCCGACACAGCTGTCAACAATGTATACGGATTAGCTACTACTGGGTGTATATCTTTAGTGATGTTATTAATTGCTCTTAAATCTTGAACTAATTTATACTTACCATTTGGCTTTCTGACTGGGAATATCGGAGTATTGAATTCTGACTCACATTCCTGTAAAATTCCCAAGCTAAGAAATTGTTCAATCATGGGTGCTATTCCTATTCGTGCTTCCAATTTCAAAGGATATTGTCTTACCCTTACTGGGGAGGCTCCTTCCTTTAGTTCTATTACAACCGGTTGTGCTGCTTTTGATTTTCCAGGTACTCCTGTTTCCCATACCCATGGTACTACAGCTTGTTCTATTTCTTGTGGTATTTCTGCTGCTTCAACTTCTTTTACTACAAACATCTTAGCAATATTCTCCTCAGGAAATTCCAATCTTACTCTACCTTTTTCAAATATTATCTTTGCCTCTAACATTGACAATAGATCCCTCCCGAATAGCGATTCTGGGCTATTTGGCATATATAAAAATTGATGATCAAATTCTTTCCCCCCAAATTTTATATCTAATGGCCGCAAAAATGTTCGTTCCTCAACTTGTCCCGTAACCCCCACCACTTGGATAGTAGAATCACTCAAAGGTCCTAGCTTAGTGTTAACAGCTGAATATGATGCCCTCGTATCTACTCTAAATTCTAATGGTTCCCCATCTACTTCCATTATTACCTTTAAATCCTGGTCTAGTCAGCTCTGATTTTGGTAATTCCCCATCATGAGGGCTTGGGCGACACCTTGGGGATTTCCCGGGAAAGCACCTGTATTATTCATCAATCCCTGATTTCCATTCCCGCTGGCTATAATTCCTCCCCCAAAACCCATGCCTTGGTTGAGAGGACACTCATTTTTCCAATGTCCTCTATTTTTACATAGAGCACATTGATCTATCCCTAGTTGTATTCTCCCTCTTCCCATATTAAATTGACCCATAAGTCCTCCCGCACCCATTGGCATTCCCCCTTTTGCTATTCCCCTTCCCCCTCCTCGTCCACGTCCACGACTCCCCCCCTCATATTATTTCCAGCCGCTTGCTGTAACACTGCCAACATAGTAGCCTGCTGTTTCCTGGCCGTTTCTTTTTCCCTATTATTATATACCTTCCACGCAACTTCCAACAGTTTATCTAAATTCCGAGTATCCTCTCCCTCCAGTTTTTGTAATTTCTTTCTAATATCTTCCTGAGACTGCCCCATAAAAATTAATGCTAGCTGCAATTTTCCCGATTCCCCTTTAACTTCTAAATTAGTGTATTTACGAGCTGTCTCCTTAAGCCGCTCTAAAAAGGTTGACGGAGACTCATTCTTTTCCTGCCTGACCGAATACAACTTAGACCAATTCAAAGTTTTTGGTATTCCATTCCGTATTCCTTTTGTTAACAAATCCTGATAAGCTTTAAGTCTCCGAGACCCGCTCGTCGAGTTGGGATCCCACTCCGGATCTTCCCTAGGTACCAAATCATTTACTGTACCATCCACAAGCCGCAACCTAATCATTTCTCGTGCTTTCTCTGTCATAGCTTTAAACACCATTTCCTTTTCAGTAGAATCCATTATTGTGTCTAACAAAACTTGTAAATTATTCCAATCTGGGATCTGAGTTTTAATTACCATTTTTACCACCCGCGCAGTTAGTTCAGGATCCTCCCGATACGCCCCCGCTGATTGTTTCCAAATTAGTAAATCATTCGGCGAGAAGGGAACTTTCACTATGACCCGTTCCCCCTGCGGCCCGACAGCTTCACGGAGCGGAACCATTAAATGAGCACCTTCTTCCTTTTTCTTCCTTTCCACCTCCCACCGCCCTCTCCGAGTTCTTTCACATAAGGGGGTTCGTGGCATATCAGTGGTTTCTATTTTTACTTCCCGATCCCCCCTTTCTACCTCTGGCATACTTCCTCCACGTTCCTCCACCAGAGGGGCACTAGGGGCTATCAGCAAAGAAACATCCTCCTCAGGTTCCGAAAACTTAACCGAGCATTCCTTCTCTTTCTGCCAACCCTTACATCCATCACAATTCTGCTTTAATGTTTTCAAAACCATGATCCCACACTCCTTTTGCCACTCCGGTTTATCTTTCAAATAATAAAAGAGGTCTAGATACGGTATTTCATCCCATTTTTCATTACTTTGCAGAAAATGCATCAGAGGTGTAATAATGTCAGGATTCAGTGTACCGTTCCTAGGCCATTGCATACCATCGGGTTCATATAAAGGCCATACATAATTACAGAAATCAATCAATTTCCTTTTACTTAGTTCTTGACCAAAATTCCCCACATTCCAATGTTGTAATAAACAGCCCAAAGGCGAATCGTCCGGGATTTCTATCCCAGAACTTGCCATAGTTCTAAACGTTTTTTAAAACATTATTTCCACTTTTTTTTTTTTTTTTTTTTTTTTTTTTTTTTTTTTTTTTTTTTACAATATACACCACACAACACTCACACCCTTTCCACAAACCTTACCACACTGCACACCACACACAACACTCACACCCTTTTCCACCAATCCACCAATCTTGCCTTTCTCATCGCCGCGAGTGGCAAGTGCTGAACCTGCGCAGTCACTGCCGCGTCTGACGGTCAGCGCCTAGGCTTTTCCACAACCTTAAAGACGTCTGTGACCCCCGTGCGGAATCGCCGTTCCGACTTAATCGGCAGGCCCCCCTTCCCCTCAATAAAAGAATAAAGCACCTTCGGGCTTACCTCCAGGTCGTCCGTCAGGCGCGGGGTCGGGCACGGGTTGATGTTCTCCCCAGAAATCACCTGGTGCCGGCGTGGAGTGGATCAGCCCACGAACCGCCCCAGCCACCTCCGGAGTCCCATCTGGGTCGCCAGGAAAACTGTTGCCCGATGCCCCAAACAGAACACAAACTAACAGAGTCAGTTTATGCGGTGCTTTATTCAGGGCCCGGGGAACCTGCGGACTAGCGTCCATAGTCAGGATCCCACAGCTCCCTTTTTCCATCAAGTTTTTATACCTTTTTACAAAGTGGTCTACGTGCAGAAATACACATTCTTCAAAACAATACAGATACATAAATCTTGCAGGTATCATTCCTAAAAGTTATAAATTCTGCATGCTTGTCTACTTAGAACTATAGGCTACCCCCCTTAATCCCCCTTGTATGTTTGCCCATCACCAGAACCCTTTATTTATTATTATTATACTTTAGCCTTATCTTGAAAGTTTCTAGATGTCCTATATGCTCTACTAAATCCTTTGATTATTGTTTTCACAGTTCTAAATGTTCTATATGCTCTACTAATTCTTTTCACTATTGTTTCACAAGGTAGGTTCTCAGGGCCTGTCCGAAAACTGCAGTTTTCTAAGCCTTAGCATGACTACTACTATATCTACATTAGTCCTTTTTCTCATTATTTCGGTATCAACACCATCAAAATCAAAGCAGCAATGGTATCTCTGTGTTATCTTGTTTCTAGGGTTAGTAGGTGGAGGACAGGCAGACACAAAGCATTACCCTCACCAGCCCTTCAGGTGGGTTCTACGCCATCTCTCACGTGAGAGTGTCATCAAAGAAATTGGTGCAGCCAACACCCCATCTTTCGAGTTCAGGCTAAAAGACATTTTTCCCTTGTATACAGGGTTTCCCAAATTTGAGGAGATGACCTTATTTCAGACCTATTGGTGCCCTGCTTCTAACCCAGGAAAAAGTTACTGCAATTACCCAGGGTGTGGATATTGTGGATATTGGGGGGGGGTGAAACTATTGTGACAAGCAATAGGTGAAAACCGCAACAGTCTGATAAGTTCCTGCAAATTAAGTATAATCCCCACGGCTGTCTCAAAACAAAATTTGATATGGATGGGTACGTGATCTTGCCCCAAGGCAGGAAACAGCACACCTGCACAGGCTATGTCATGACAATCCTGCAGCCAACCCATGATAGCTGGGCCACGAGCAAAGCGTGGACAGCATTTGTTCACTCTTCTCGTGGCATTTGGGCAAACATGCAAATTATCAGATTCCCACCTCCAATATGCCATTCATTCTGACCCAATCTGGTTCTTGCAATGAGTAGACCCAGGAAGGAGATCGTAGCTAACCGTAGCTCTAGCCACAAAACACAGATGTTAAAATCTATCTCCTCCCCATCGGATCTCTTAGCCAAACCAACCCTCTCCAATCCATTCTTAAGCGTCTTAAATGCTACCTTTTTATCATTAAACCAATCCAACACGAACCTCACAGAATCATGCTGGTTATGCTATAATGCACTACCCCTTTTTTACTAAGGTGTTTCCCTTGATCTCCCATTGATCTTTTCAAAGTCAAACAACACACGCCAATGCAGATGGGACACCCCCTGGAGAGGCATTACCCTTAGCCAGGTTACAGGCCAAGGCAAATACTTTGGCAATGCAACCTTGGCAAAGCGGATGGGCAACATCTGCCAGGAATTCGTCAAACTTAATGGGGGGAAGTTCCAGTGGGGGATCCCAACAGCATCGGGTATGTGGGTCTGTCTATGATCCAGGATAAGTCCTTGTGTACACCTTGACAAATTCAATCATTCTACCGACTTTTGTGTCCAAGTTTTAATTGTCCCCAGAGTCTTGTATCGCCAGGAAGAAGAAGTGTACCACGTGCTAGAGAAACCCGACCAGCTCCACAAGCGAGAAGTGATAACGAGCATCACCATCACAATGCTCCTCGGTGAAGGAGCTACCGGTGCTGCCACAGGCGTCTTGGCCCTGGCAACACAACATCAAGGACTGGCCCAACTGCAGATGACTGTCGACGAGGACTTGCAGAGAAACGAGAAATACATTTCTTCCCTAGAAAAATCCCTTTTCTCACTCTCAGAGGTCATCCTCCAAAACAGGCGAGGACTGGACCTTTTGTTCATGCAGCAAGGAGGCCTGTGTTCCTCCTTGAAAGAGGAATGCTGCTTTTATGCGGACCACACCGGAGTCGTTAGAGACTCCATGGCCGAACTGAGACACTGACTGAACCTAAGAAATCTGGACACAGAGGCTCAACGGGGCTGGTTCGAGTCATGGTTCAACTGGTCCCCATGGCTCACCACCCTAATTTCTACCCTAATAGGCCCACTTGCTATAATCTTACTAACACTAATCTTCGGGACTTGCATATTAAACAAATTAGTGCTATTTGTTAAAAAACATTAGAAATGGTTAATATTATGTTCATCGAACGCCGACAATTACTTTAAGGCATGGCAGTTACTAACACATTTACAATTTTATACTAATTTTACTAACCCGTGAAATTTTATAATGTCTACATTTTGTAATTTTATGCGATCTTTACTGATCACGGGGGGGGGGGGGGGAAATGTGGAGAGTTAGGGATATGCATGCGGAAGAAGAAATCGAGCTGTACATTTAGTTAGGACCCCTTCGCCCCTCGCAGTCAGACCTTTGCTCCGTGCCTGGCTGCACCCACCTGGACAGGAGCAGAAGGAAATGACACTGTCCTGGAGCATATGGACCGCAGGGCCCGGGGTAGGACCGCAGTGCTGGGCTTGAACCAGGTCGCCGCAACATTGAGGCCTTGCGGTGTCACAAAGACCCCTTGGTTCCATGAGGTTCTGGACTGGAACAGTGGAGATTTGGTTCCATGAGGTTTTGTACTCAGCAATGGCTTCTCTAGTTTCAAATTGGCACAATGCAGCCTTGGTTCCATGAGGTTCATTGGTGTCACCATGGTCTTCTTGGTTCTAGGAGGCATCACAATGTCACAACACACCCTTGGTTCCATGAGGTTCCTGAAGAAGGACTTCCCCTGTGGCACAGCAGAGCTCATCTCTTCTGTCCATCAGCTGGGCCATCACGCAGGTCATCTTCCCCCTCTCAGGAATAGCTGAGATAACCCAGGCTGGGGATCTGTCCTGTCCTGAGTTCTCTCTGGTGCTAGGCAGGTAGAATTCCCAGATGACCATGACTATCTTGCCTTGAGAGGAGCTGAAAGAAGATAACCCTTGAATTTCTGAGTGATTTACACTTCACTTCACTTTACAAACCATAAAAGCCACACAAAACTTTCACAAAGCAGAAGTCTTCTGCATAGTCCCTGCAAACGGGCAGGACTTCTCTCCCAAGTCTGGATGCATCTTTGTGGTTCCTTTTTCGGAAGCTGAGTGAAAGGGCTCCATGTGTACTCCCTCATCAATTTGGTGGTTACGTTTACTCCTGATCTCTGCTATTTCTTCACTAGCTCTAATATAGGTAACCTTATTGCAAACTGTGTTTGTATCTACCTGTACTTCTTTGTTTATCCTGTGCAGTAAGTAGTCCATTTATAGTCTCTTATCTGTTAATCTTGAGTCCACTCGATAAAAAATTCATTTTGTAGTAGAACTTTTCTGCAATTCTAAAGAATATGTGAGCAAGAGCAATTTGGGGTGCAGGTCGCCTGAAACAGAGCTACTGCAGAAACCTGAGCATAGGACAGGACTTGTTTGAGCTTACACTCCATTCAAAACACATTTCATTTAAAAACAGAAGGAGAAATTACCTTCCTCCCTTTAATTCCTTTCCTGTTTATAGACTGATATCAGAAATCTCCAGTTGATATTGATCCCAAGCACCTCCTATTGGAGTCTGAATAGATATGAAAATCAAGATCTTTTATGACTGACAATGAATCACGCTTTGTTCCTACCCCCACCCCACCATTTCCCTCATCCAACCCCTGGAACTCAGAGCAGCCTTGTGCAAATCTGAGCTTTCTCCACTCCAGGATGTACCTGCAACTCTCAGCTCCTTAGCACAAACTCCCACCAGCTTTGCTTGCAGAAGGAGCTGCCTGAGACACAGAGGAATGTTCATTCATTGTCAACAATCAGAACCAAGGGAAGGAACAGCTCGATATAAACTGAAGTCATTCCTCTGATGGATATTACATCTCCTTTCCACAGCAGACAGTCTCAGAGCAATGGAAAACACATTCCGTACCCAGCACAGATCCCATGATGTCCCAAACCCTCCCGTCCCAGATTCTGCCCAGATTTGCTCTTTGCACACACAACTCACACGCTGAAGTCAAGACGTCCCTCCATGCCCAGAGGAAGGAAAAGAGAGAAAGTGGCTCAAGAGCCCTCTTGTGCACAGCTACAGCTGCACTAATGCCAATATTGTGGGCTCACAATAACTTGATCCAACACTCTCTACTGCATCTGTTCCCTGGGTAGAAATCTGGCTGGATGGCCAGGCCCAAGGAGTGCTGGGCACTGGAGCCACATCCAGAGGTGTCCCCAGGGTTCAGGATTGGGGCCAGGGTAGTTCAATCTCTTTCTTGCTGATCTGGACGAGGCCATCGAGGGCACCCTCAGTCAGTTGCCAGGCTAGCCCAAGCTGGCTGGGAGTGTGGCTGTGCTGCAGGGCAGGAAGCTCTGCAGAGGGATCTGCACAGGCTGGAGCCATGGGCCCAGGACAACGGGATGAGGTTCACCAAGGCCAAGGGCTGCCTTCTGCCCTGGACTCACAACCACCCCAAATCCCTGGCTGTGCCCTGCCCCTGATCCCCACAGCCTGTCCTGTTTCCTTCATCCCTGCGTTGCCAGGCGCTTTCTGGGACAAGGGAGCTCTGCTGTGGGTATGGTGGGAGGTGCAAGTTCTACCGCTGCATTGGGAACTACAACTCATCAGGTTTCTCTTCATGGCCAACATAAAAAATGTAGCAATTACATAATTCCATAAACATCACAATTTCCCCCTCAGCTCTGTGCAATGTCAAAGCAGTATCTGATGTGTCCACCTGTGGGAAGATAGTTTGTAGGGATAGTACAGAAGGCAATCTTTCCCAATGAATTACAGCTGTATTGATTGCTGGGAAATGAAAACAGCCTTGTCTGCTCAATGAGGATGGATGGTTATTCTAAAAATGTGGGCTAGCTAGTCAAGGGTAAGTTGCAGATGCAGTTAGAGCTTGAGACCCAGAGTCTGCTGCAGTTTGGGATGGAGTCTGCTGGCTGTGCTGTGAGGAGGAAGGGGCATGTTGTTGTGTAAGGGACAGACAAGGTAAGATGCTGTGCGAGGGACACACAGGGTTGGGTGTCCAGGTAGGGGACAGGTTGGAGTTAGCCTGTCATGCAGAAGGAAACTTAGAGAGAGAAGAGAGGTCAGTGCTGTGTGGAACTCCACATGAGAAAAGGGTCAGAGTTGACTGAAAGAAGTAATGAAAAGTACTTAATAAAGGACTGATGATCGTGTTAGTCATGTCTGTCTCGATATAATTACTATATCCGCCATGTTCAAGGCATTTCTATATGAGTACAATTATAGACAAACACATTAGAAAGGGTGATTCTATAATAGAATTAAACAAAATTATGTGTTGACTAATGTGTAATGACCAGAGAACAAATGGAGAAGGAAATCTGGGAGCAATGGGAAGGCCATTGAACCACCTGGTCTAATGAAGAGATGTCCTTAGACATGGCCATTTAAAAAGGAGAGGGGGAAACACCCAAATGAAAGGGGACATTAAATAATACATAGTATAGTGGTAACACAGGTAGGGGGGAAGATCAATATTTCTTCCCCTATCATCAGTAAAATTTCAGGAAATTTCTCTTATCTCCTGGTGGGGAAACATGGACATTTCTTCAAGTACTCAAATGCCCCAGCTAATGAGATGTGTTTGTCCACCTTGTAAGCTGCATGTCCCCTACAGCCCCAGAGGGCTTCTGTCCTGTAAACACCTGCTCTGGCCCATTCCAAAATCAGGATCAGCATCTTCCTGGGATCATCAGGGAGCTGAGGTTGGAAGGGACCTCAGCAAGTCCAACCTGCCACAAACTGTCCCATCCCAAGTAGTTCACCGCTTGATTTGGTCTGAATTTGAAAACGCCAATAGCCAGGGATGGGGCAGCATCTCAGAATGTGTCTGAGCCCATGGGAACAAAGGTTTTCCACATTTCCTGTCTTATTTCTCTTCATTCCTCTCCCAACCATTTAGTCTTCCCTCCGCCCTCCAGGTCTCTCAGGGCAGAGCCTGGCTCTGTGTTCTCCACTAGCTCCTGGCTGGCACAGCCAGGCTGGCATGAGGAACCCCTCAGCCTTTCCTACTCTGCATTGGACAAGCCCAGCTCCCTCAGCCTCTCCTCGCAGCCAAACAGTTCCAGGTCCGCCTTGGGGGCCCTTCCCTCATCCTGCTGCAGCTGCCAGACATCTTTCCTGCCCTGGGGAACCCAAATCAGGTCACAGTGACCTGGATAATCCACATCCTTGATGTCCTGCTCACTCAGCCCTTGGTGCTCCTGGCCTGCCTTGCTGCCATGGCGCTCATCTGCCTCCTGCCCAGCTGCTGCCCACCAAGAGTTTTCTGCCAGGGCCTGGTGGATGCAGGGAGGGCTGTGGAGGTTCTCTGTGAAAACTTAGGCACTTGACACCAAAAAGCATTCACTAGAAAAGCATAAGCCTGTGACTTGGATTGGTTGATAATTTACTGGACTAAAAACTGTCTGGATGTCTGGGCCCAGAGAGTGGTGGGGAATGGTGCCACATCCAACGTGTGTGCAGTAGTGTCCTACAGGGATCAGTGTGGGCCCAGTCATGTTTAACATCTTTCTAGATAGTCTGTAGAATGGGATTGAGTGCACCATCAGGAAATTTGCAGATGTCACCAAGCTGGTGTGGATGTGCTGGAGGGTAGGTGGGGTCTGCAGAGGGACCTGGACAGACTGGATCCAGCACCCAAATCCAACAAGGTGAGGTTTAACAAGACCAAGTGCTGGGTCCTGCACTTTGGCCATGACAACCCCTGCAGTGCACCAGGCTGGGGAGAGAGTGGCTGGTCAGCAGCCAGGCAGAAAGGGACCTGGGGGCACTGATGGACAGCAGGCAGTGCCCACGTGGCCAAGAAGGCCAATGGCTCCTGGCCTGGGTCAGGAATGGTGTGACCACCAGGACCAGGGCAGTAATTTTTCTCCTGAGCTCAATACTGGTTGGGCAGCACCTCGAGTGCTGTGTCCAGACCTGGAATCCCCAAATTAGGAAGGACATGGAAGGCCTGGAGCATGTCCAGAGAAGGGCAACAAGGCTAGTGAGGGGTGTGGAAGAAGTCCTGTGAGGAGCAGGTTAGGGAGCTGGGGTTGTTTATTCTGGAGGAGGCTCAGGGAGGCAAGGTGATGTCTGGGCACAGGTTGGACTTGATGATCTCCAAGGACATTTCCAGCCTGGCTGATTCTATGATTCTCTGAAACCACCCTTGAAGAAGTTGCAAAATAAACCCTGGGCCTCGTCTTCAAAAGGTCCAGCAGCCCAGGTCCCTCAGCGTCTCCACACAGGCCCCAAAGCCCATCCTGTGAGTCCTGCAGAGCCTCTCCAGCCCCTCCTCACTGCCCAGAACAGGGAGCCCCACGCTCAGACACACCAGCCCAGTTTGCCCCCCTGGCCTGTGGTGACACTGGCAAGAGAGCAGCACGAGGCATTGCAGGACCCTGCAGACAATTCATGAAGCACTTGTAGGATGATCCTGCTGTACAAGGGGCATTCACATGGTGTCAACTCAGGAACTGAAATGGGGAGTGGGCCAGAGAGGGAAGGGCAAAGAGGGATGACCTGTTTGTAGGGGAGGGGACAGGGATTGGAAAGAGGAATAAATCAGAATTTTGAGAGAGTAAAGAAAGCAAAGGTGAATCAAAGGAAATGCTCAGGGCAGGTTAGGGGTGGCTGCCAGACAGCCCTGCCTCTGAGCAACAACGTCTGCAGTGGGACAGGACACCCACAGCTCACGGGAACAAACTTTCTGGCTGACTTCACAGGCTAGGACAAATCTGAGTGTTTTCCCTCCTGTCCCCAAGCCCTTGCTGGCCCCAAGGGCTGATGGCATTTGTGCTCACTCAGTTCTATCTCCCCACAGCAGCACCATGTAGGTGCTGACGCCTGCTTTGTGCAATGCAAACAGGGGCTCCTGAGCCAGTGCTGCCATGTCTGTACCTCCAAGGATGCGGCACCTCTGTGAGCTGGAGGAGAGGCCAGGGCTGCAGAGGGGGGATGTTGTTGGCAGGTGCATGAGGACGCTCTGGGACGCTGCCCTGGGCTGTCCAGCGCAGTGGGGATGGATCAGCCCCTGCTCTGCTGCTCCTTGCCAGGGTCTCCCTTTTGCAGGGACCTTGCAGAGCCCCAGCCAAGCTGTTTGCCCTCAGCCTGCCCATGTCCATCCTGGGGAGGCACACAGGGGTTTTCTCTGCTCAGCACATTCCTGGCCAAGTGTTCTGGAGAGAGCGTGGCCAAAGAGCCTGAAGTCCCCACGCCCTGCCCTGAGGTGTCAGCACTGCCCCAGCAGTGCCCATGGCCTGTCCTTGCTGCAGACCCGGCACTGGCAGCCCCAGGGCTACTGCTGTTGCCAAGAGCTCTCAGGCCCTGCAGCAACACGAGGGGCAGGAGGGCAGCAGGGCAGTGGCACAGTAGCAGCACTGGCCACACCAAGTGCTGCTGCTGCTGGGCACAGATGCCATGCAAGCGCTCATCTGCCCCCAGCTCTGCACACAGACATTGCTGCTGCAGCTCCAGAGAAGGGAATAAAAGGGCCGTCTGGAAAAAAAACCACTTAGCTGGGAGATGGTTTATTCTGTGTAAAGTGATTGAGAGTGTAGCGCATTATTGACACAGTCTGTGGATCAGAGTGAAGGTGCAAATAAGCAAAATAAAATACAGTGAAGGCAATATTTCTTTGTGAGCAATATTCAAAAAACTAAAATTAGGTAATGAAAAGAAAAACACGACAACCAAACCAACAAGGTCAATTAAAGATGACTTTTATTACAAGTGATTTGGTGAACCATGCAAGGAGTTCAATGTTTCTGAAATGCACCAGTCATCAGTGTCCACACTGCAGTCTTGAGCTCCTGGTTCCTCAGGCTGTAGATGAGGGGGTTCAGGGCTGGAGACACCATTGAGTACAGAAAAGACAGGGACAGGCCTAGAGTTGGGGAGGAGATGAAAGGGGGCTTCAGGTAGAAAAATACTGCAGTGCTGAGGAACAGGGAGACCACAGCCAGGAGAGGGAGGCAGGTGGAAAAGTCTTTGTGCTTTCCCTGCTCAGAGGGGATCCTCAGCACAGCCCTGAAGATCTGCACGTAGGAGAAAACAATGAACACAAAACAACCAAAACTTAGAAAGGCACTAAGCACAGTACGTCCAACATTCCTGAGGTACGATTTGGAGCAGGAGAGCTTGAGGATGTGTGGCACTTCACAGAAGAACTGGCCCAGGGTATTGCCCTTGCACAAGGGCAGGGAAAATGTATTGGCCGTGTGCAGCACAGCATTGAGAAAGCCACTGGCCCAGGCAGCTGCTGCCATGTGGGCACAAACTCTGCTGCCCAGGAGGGTCCCGTAGTGCAGGGGTTTGCAGATGGAAACGTAGCAGTCGTAGCACATGATGGTCAGGAGATAGCACTCTGCTGAAATGAAAAGGCAAAGAAAAACACCTGAGCAGCACATCCAGCATAGATGTTCCTGGTGTCCCAGAGGGAATTGTGCATGGCTTTGGGGACAGTGGTGCAGATGCAGCCCAGGTCAGTGAGGTCCATGTTGAGCAGGAAGAAGAACATGGGCATGTGCAGGTGGTGGTCACAGGCTACGGTGCTGATAATGAGACCGTTGCCCAGGAGGGCAGCCAGGGAGATGCCCAGGAAGAGGCAGAAGTACAGGAGCTGCAGCTGCCACGTGTCTGCCAATGGCAGCAGGAGGAAGTGGCTGATGGAGCTGCTCTTGGACATTTGCTGTGGCTGGACACGGGGATCTGTTAATGGATAAAGGACAGTGACAAGTCAGCAGTGGCTGCTTTGAGCCAAGCCTGGGCCATTCCCTGTAGATTGTCCCATTGTGACTCATCCACCCTTCTTCCTGCTCTAGAATAATCTTCACCCAGGTCCCTAACTGAGCTCCAGTTGTGCTGTCTGAGTGTGCCAGGAGCATCTAGGCCTGTGCATGGACTCTCTCAATGAGCCATCCCTGCTCTGCTGCCCTGGGTTTGTGGCCGTGTGGCAGAGGGACAAGGCTTGATATTCAGGAATTGTCCGTGCAATCAGTCCTAATGCAGAAGGGCTTGGTAGCTTCTGCACTCCTAAACCTAAAGGATGGCAAGAGCTGGTTTTAGGATTTGTTTTTCCTACCCACACATCATTCCTGGTTCTCTGAGGACAGAAATCCCCAGCATTTCTGCTGCACTCAGAGTTTGCCAATGAGAGATGTGAGAGGCAGAAGATTCCCTGTGGCTGAGGGCAAGGTGAGGGGCTGGATGGGCATGTTCCCAGCTGCCTTGGGTTTGCTCTTTAGGCTGGAATCAGAGCACAATCACACTCCCATGTCACCCTGGGATAAACCAGACCCTGCCCAGAGCAGAGGGATCCCTGAATGTCTCACCCTCTCTAAAGGTCTCTGAGCAAGGTCTCAGCACCCCCTTCTGCCAACAACACTCATGGTTCCCTTGGCAAACCAAGCAGCATTTCCACAGCTGTGACATCTCTGCACTTCCCTGTGGGACACTCAGGGAGCTCCAAGAGGCTCTGGTGCAGATTTGAAACCAGGAGGGCAGCTCAGAGCTTGGAAGGACACAGCAAAGAGACTCCTAGGTGTGCCCATGATGGGATATCAGGGAGGGGGTTCATCTCATTCCCCTTTTCCATGAACTGCTTTGCCCGCAGCCCTACAGGTCATAGGAAGCTTGGACACCCCATTCCTATGGACAACCCTGCCTGGAAGAAATCCCAAGGGCAGTGCCTTACTCAGCTGCTGCAAATCTCAGAGCCTCACTGAGAGCAGCAGGTAACAACCCTCTGTGCACTCACCTGTCCCACAGAAACCTGCCTGTCTGCAGGGCCCTGGCTGGGGCAGGGTCTGTCTGCAGGTGGGCAAGGGCAGCTCAGGAGAGCCCTGCTGGGCCCTGCAAAGGGGATGCTGGTGCTGCCCAGTGCTGAGGAGTGACTGAAGGCCCTTTGGGAGCGTCCCAGCAGAGAGACTGACCACCCAAAGTTATAGATCAGGAGTCTCTGTAAATGTTCAAACATTACTTCAGTGACCCTGCTGTGTCCCTTTCAACTCAGAATATTCTGTGAGTATATGATTACAATTCCTGTTCTGCTTCTCTCATCCCCCTTCTACCTATTATCAAAAGAGAAAAATCCCCTTGAAACAATGTTAGGATGGTAAAGCAAAAAACAGAGTTTTTTTGAAAGCTTCCAGGTGTCCCACTGGGGGTTGGACACACCAAGCTCTTGATTATAACAGTTAAGGTTGGTTAATTAGAATATTAAAAAAGAACATCTAATAGGAGATTTGGTTTCCCCTGTCATACACTCTTGGGTCAAACCATTTGAGTAGGTCCAAGGGCTTCTTTGCTGCAATATTTTTATGACTGCTCCCATTTGTGTTAAAAATAAAATGTTCTTCTTGTAGGTCTTCCTCCTGAATATAGGACTATACAGTATTTCAAGAATGTATTTAGAAGGTCAGCTTATAGTTCTAAAATCTAAAAGAAAGGTTAGGAAATGTTCTGTAGTTAATTAAGGATTATAGTTGTAAAAGTATATAATAGTATTTTAATAGAAATAATTAATAGTTTAATAGAATCAATTAAGGATTATGTAGAGCTACAAATAAAATATATATATATTAAAAGCAAAAATCTTTTTGTCATCACCCCAACTTTTCCATCCTTCTCCAAGGAGGAAATTGAAAACACTCAGGAAATTTCCTGATCTCTACAGCAAGGTTTACCTTCATTTGGGAAGTGTCCTCTGGAGCTGTGCCCAGGCTGGTCTGGAGCTGGGAACAGCCCTGCCCCACCCAGCACCTCTCAGCAGCAGCACCTGCCCTGCTCAGGGTCACTCCTTGCCCCTACAGTTTCTCCCCCAGCATCAGGAGCAGCTCCCCAGGCTGGTTGAGAGCTGTTCCTGGCAGGCAGCAGAGTCCCTGCCCCAGTACAGTGCCCTGGGCTGCAGGACCCTGCTCTGCAGGACAGCCCTGGGTACCCCTGGCTGCAGCCCTGGCTGCTCAGCCCTGCAGCAGAGCCTGGACACAGGGAGCTGCCTTGGGCTGTGCCTCCTGTGCTGCAGCAGGAAAACCCAGCCCTGCCCTAGGGCCACATCCCCTGCACTGCTCTGAGAGTCCTCCTGGAAGGTCCTGAAAACTGTGGCATGTGCCAGCTTCAGGAGATCCCTGCAGGAACTGCAGCTTACCTTCCCACAGCCAGAGAGTGGCTGTTTCAAACGCTGTGAGGATTTCTGCTCTAGTGAGCCCTCAGTGAGCTGTGCTCTGTGCCCCCAGCCCAGGCTGAGTTTAACCCCTCTGTGCCTCTGTGCTGTGCCCAGGGTTTCTGCAGGCAGTGCCCCAGCCCTGCTGGGCTGTGCACAGGAGCTGCTGCTAGGCAGAGCTGTCTCTCTGTGGCGCTGCCTTTGCCAGGAGCTGCCTCTGTGCCAGGAGCCCGGGCCAGCTCAGCAGCACAGACACAGCACAAGGACTTTAATGATCCCCTTGGGTGTTAGGGATGCATCCCTGAATATCAATCCCTGAGAGGGAGCTGAAGAAACCTCTGAAGATTTCCAAGTTAGAATCAAATTCCAAAGTTTCTTAAAGTTTTAATGGATGTCACTGAGGGACAGAACTGAGAAAGTGTCCCCAGGTTCCAGTCAGAGGAGGAAATTGGAGGAAGAACTGACTAGTGGGAACAAAGAGAAGCCAAGTCTGCGTGCCTGGGGACACAGCAGGGTCTATGCCACTAAGGGCTCTGAGGAGACACCTTGTCCTGAGCCACTGGGGCCTCCTGGCACAGCCCCATCAGGGCTGGGCACTGTCACCCATTGTCCTGCCCTCAGCATTCCCCCCATATCTCAGTCTCCTCAGGGATCTGCTTGAACCAGTCCCTGGGGAGCCTTGGTCAAGAATGGCCCTGGGGGGCTCCTTCATGCTCCCAGGGACTGCAGGTTTTTCTGAGGAATTTGGGTTTTCTTTTGCCTGGGAGTCTCTGAAAGCTTTGTGGAATCATGACCTCCAATTATATGTTTTAATTAGTCTCCTGAGAGCCTTTCTCAGTAACAACACAGTGGGGCTCATTAATGCTTCAAGGTACTTCAGTTTTTTTAAGGTACTTTCCTTTTTCCTTTCGTCTCCGAGTCTCAGAAGTTTTTGGGCAATCATGGCCTCCATTCTCTCTTCCAAAGAGTCCATGAGCAGCCTGTGCTGGGGATGGACCTCAATGGGACCCATTAATACTTTGAGACACTTTGGGTTTTTCTTCTGATTTTGACATCTGGAGAGGTTTGTGCAATCTCCTCTCAGGCCCTGAGGTTCCAGGGCTCAGCACCAAATGCACCACAGGGCTCATTGGGATCAAGCAAGTTCTGATAAACCATGGCTCTGCCTTGATTTCCCTCTGGTCTGGTGCCATTCATTAGGAAGGTTTGCTGCTGCAGTTAGGGAGAAATACTCCAAAGAGTTTCTAAGAAATATGTATTCCTATTTTAAATGGTGTCTTTCATTACAGTTTCTTTTTAGACCAGAGGTGATTGCAGGATTCTGTGACTGATATTGGTCCAGAGTCTCTCCTCAGGAGGTCTGGCCTGCTCAGACAAGCTGTGCCTTGAGGTCTGACCCAGTGTGAGCAACCTTGGTCCATATTCCCCAACCCCATCCTGTCTGTTCTCACTCACCTGGGACCTGCTTTGCTTGGAGAATTGGCTGCACTCAGGCAAAGGGGTTTTCACTCTTTTGTCTTTTTGAAGCAATCAAAATCCTCTGAGTTTCCCAATTACAGACATCCTCTTTAAGTGTGTGCCAAGCCCAAAGTGCCACCAAGGAGGTTTCTCAACCAAGGTTTCTCAAACAAGGTTGAGCCACGCAAGATCTGTATTAGGCCTTTGGTTTCACTAGGCCTTCTTTTGTCCCCATGGACTTGGGTTCTGTGAGGTTCTGTAGTGTCACAATCGATGTTTGGTTACATAGGGCCCCAAAATGTCACGAGGTTTCCTTGGTTCTGTGAGGTTTTGTGGTGTCACTAGGGATGTTTGGTCCTACGTCCCCCACAGTGTCACAGGTGTCTTCATTTTTCCTGTGACAACCAACAGCAAATCCCACAGGCAATTCCAAGTGCCTGGGAAGAAAGAGGAACGGGGACATTTGGAGTGATGGCTTTTGTCTTCCCAGGGCACAGTGAACGTGGGGTGGGACCCTGATGTCCTGGAGATGGCTGAACACTGGCCTGCCCATGGAAAGGGGAAGAGACAACAACCTCTGTCCATGAAACTACAACAACAGAGAGGTCAGGTCTAAGGCTGGGCTTAAATGACTCAGCAGCACAGGAAACATCAGTGTGAGAAGAAAGATGTGTGCTAATGTATTTACAAATCATTAGGTGGCTGAAGGGATGGATGTTAAGACCTTTGAAATGAGTGGTAATGTTTCTACTGACTTTGGGCAGCTGGTTTGTTACTGGGCCCAGACAATTTCGCTCCTGAAGCAGACAAGGGTCTGCACAAGGCTGAACTCCTGAACTTCAAGGGGAAATGCTGGGTTCAAGGGGGGATATGAGGTAGGTGGATCAGGAAGGCTGTACCTTCCTAGCACCTTGGCCAGTTGGGAAAGGAAAAGGCCATGTGCAGCTGGGAGTTTCAGATAAAATGAGGCTGCGCCTTCTGAAACCTTGAGAGAGAAAACCCTGCGGGCATGTGCCTCAGTGAACTCTCTCCCTTTTTCCAAATTATGTTGAAGTACTCCTCTGTCTCCTTAATGGACATAAACCTCTTGTCTTTAGGGATTTTCCTGACAGTGCAAATGTGGAATCTCATGGAATCAAGTGTCCACAGTTTCACGGCACAGCCTCATAGAGCTCTGGATCCCATTGTGTCACAATGGGAACACATGGATCAAAGGCTCCACAGTGGCACAGTGGTCTCTTTCCTGTTGCAACCAGCATGGAACCAAGGCTCCCTAATGACACTGCAGGGCCTTGTGGAATGCAAAAAAATCATCCTGATGGAATGGAAACTCATAGAACCAAGAGCCCACTCTTTCACAGCCAGGCCTCATGGAATGCTGGAGACCATTGTGTCACAATGGAAACTCATGGCACAAAGGCTCCGCTGTGACCCAGCAGGGCCTCATGGAATCCAAGAGACCATTGTGATGCAATGGAAATGCATGGAACCAAGGCTTCATTGTGACAAACCTAGGGCTGATGGAACCAAGGAGACCACTGTGGTGTAATGGAACCTCAAGGAACCAAGGGTCAATTGTCAACATATCAGGCTCTCATAAAACTAAGGAGAACATTGTGACACAATGGATTCTCATGGAACCAAGGCCCCATTGTGACAAAGCATGGCCTGAGGGAAACTCGGTGCCACTGGGACATCTACAGCCTTGGAGGAAGCGAGTGTCCATTATGACACACCACAGCCTTGTGAATCACAGGAGAGCACAGTGATGCCATGGGATCTTGGGGAACCAAGTGTCAATTGTAAACATAGTGGAGACCCATGAAAGCCAGGAGACCATTGTGACACTGTGGAGTCACATGGAAGCAAATGTCCACTGTTGCATGTTGCAGCCTCCCAGAGCACAGGAGATAGTTGCAACACAATGGAAAAATGTGGAACAAAAGCTCCACAGTGAAAACAGGGCCTCATGGAATCCAAGAGACCATTGTGATAGAATGGAAACTCATAGACTCAAGTGTCCACTGTTTCACCATGCCTTATGGAACCAAGAAGACCATTGTGGTGCAATGGCACCTCAAGGAAAAAAGGGTCCGTTGTCAGACCAAGGCTATACTTTGACCAAGTGGGGCCTCATGGCACAGAGGTGCCACTGGGACATTGCCAGGCCCAGTGGAAACAAGGCTCCATTATTGCACAGCAAAGCCTCATGGCACCCAGGAGAGCACTGTCATGGAAGGCAGTCTTGGGAAACCAAGTGCCAACTGCAAACACAGTGGGGCCTCATGGAAGCCAGGTGCCATCTGGACATTGGCAGGGCATGTGGAACTCAGTGTGCATTGTGACACAGCACAGCCTCATGAAACTCATCAGACAATTGGGACAATCTGGAATGTCACAGATCCAAGGCTCTACTTCACCAAAGTGGGGTGTCATGGGACTAGAGGTGTCTCTGGGACTGCCAGCTCTCGCAAAATCCAGTGTCCATTATGACACATCACAGTCTTATGGAAACATGGGCACCATTGTGACTAAATGGAATCTCATGGAAGCAAGTGTCAATTGTGAGCACAGCATGGCTTCATGGAACCCAGGGCAAGTGAGACCGAGCCATGGCTCGTGGAAGCAAGGGACCATTGGGACACAGAGGGGCCTCTTAGAACCTAGGAGAACATTGTGGGACAATGGAATCTGATGGAGCCAGGTGTCAGTTGTCAAAACAGCAGGGCCTCATGGAACCCAAGTGACCATTGTAACTCCATGGAATCTCATGGAACAAACTGTCACTTGTAACACAGCAGGGTGTCATGGAACATAGGTGCCACTGGGACATTGCCACTGCTCATGGAACCAAGTGTCCATTATGACACAACTGGGCCTAATGGATCCACCAAGAGCACAGCTCCTTATTGTCGCAGTCTGTGGGTCACATTGGAGTTCGAGAGTAACAAAATTAAATATGGCACATACAGTAACATTTCCTTGTGGACAGTACTGAAAAACTGAAACCAAGGAAAGAAAAGAACAAACCACCAAATTTTGCCTCTAGTAGTTGCTTGGGGTGAAGGCGAGTAAAGAAGCAGGAAAGGCCTTTGTGAGGGTTTTCCAAAGATGTTTATTTCAGCCAGCGGTCAGCATCATCCAGAGTTCAGAGAACAAAGGCTAAGGGGTTTGTGGGGGGTTTCAGGTTTTGTCATGGGATAAGCAGGTGGGGAAAACGTTAGGGACCAATTACCAAGGGGCAGGGGGTGCTCAAGGGTGGGGTTAGGGTGAAAAGGCCAACAGGTGAACAGAGTGGAAGTGACCGAAAGGCTGACCAACAGGGAGAGGGCACAGGGAGCTTCTTTAATGGGAATGCCTTTCTGGGTCTCCACAACTCCCCTTTTCTTTTTATTTAAAAGGTTTTTTAAAGGATTTTAAAATTAAATGGTTAAAGCAACTAAAACACAAAACTACAAAAAAC